>NC_057800.1:78999147-79282519 GCF_018294505.1 Triticum aestivum
GTTCCTCAGCGAAGGGGTGAGGCTATTATTTACTACTAGTACTCCCTCTGATTCTTTTTACTCTACGCATAAGAGCAGACCCGGATACAAAGGCAGGGGCTCGATGCATGCTTTCTGGACGGAAATACCCCTGGCGCATGGATGGGAGGAGTTAGCAGCTATAAATGCCCCATGCAGCCCATTGGCTGTCCGCCCGCGTTCTCCTCTCTCTGCATGCTGCATGGATGTCTCCCTCTCTCTCACTTGACTGCATGCGGTGACGCTGGCCTATGAGAAGCTCGCGTGGAGATAGCAATCTTCTCTCCAGAAGATATTTTTTGAAAGAAATGGATTATGGAACGTTATGGGATTGCATTATACTATAAATAATCGCACTAGTAAGAAATTTTTGGCACTAGGTAGTAGTTTTTTGCGTGGATTAAGAAATTTTTGGTATGTTTTTGCCATTTTTTGTACACGCCAACTAGTGTCAAAAAATGTCTTACATTATGTGACGGAGGAGTACGTACTCGTACTGTAGCAGTACTAGTACTACTTTTCTCAACTAGTAGTGCGATGTACTGTACTTGTAGTCTAGTCTAGTATAGTGCACCAGTTTTGAACTCTTGAATCTCAGGGCCAAGGAGCTACAGTTGGAAGTGGAGGGTACTACTGTTCTCTAGAAACATCGTTGTACTATCAATGCAGGGGAAGTACACCTGCGTAGTGGCCTAGTGGGTACTCTCGATGCTCTATTTAGCCGCTCCTCTCACGTAGCTGGCCTACTCAGCCACTCCTCTCACGCACACACTAGCAGCCTGTTTATCAGCGAAGGTTACTACGGGGGCAGAACATTTGAGTTATTTGATACATCGACACTAGGCTTTGCGCTTCCATTTGTGGAGGTGTAATGGATCTCGTCGAACTTTGTCAGTAGTTCCTTCTTTATGAATGAGATGAAGCAAAGCTTTTGCCCCCGTTTCAAAAAAACACGGCAAGAGGAATTTCTTTTATAGTAGAGCCGATAATTGAGTGAAGTCCATGCATGCAACGCCACAAGCTACAGAGTAGTAGTAGTAGAGCACTTTACGTACAGAGCCATATTGCACAGTTCCCAATGCCCACCAGGCTTTTCCGGCTCCTCGGGCTTAATTGGGAGGCGCTAGTTTAAATATGCTACTAGTTGGAAGCTGCAAGTGAGGTGCGGCTAGGGCGAGCACGTGAGCCATGGGATGCTGGGAAGGAAAACACGTTCACGTGGCTAGGCTGTCCAGTGCACCCAGATTGTGGGGCCGCACGTCCGTTTGACTTCAAAACTCAAACTACCCGTGTAAAATATTGGCTCGCAGCGAAGTGTAGTAGTACTATTTTTAAAAAAAGGCCATCGTGCGTTCGGCCGGGATCGAACCCACAAAACGAGGTATACACTCCCGCGACCACTAGTAGTACTCGTTGGAGTACAACGCAACCTAGAATCGCCTTTTGTCGCTAGTAGTACGTACATTGTTCCTTACAAGAAACCCCTAAGAGCATGGTTAATAGTATAGCCAGCTGCTGGCTATAAGCCAGTGCCATGTCATCTACAGCCCATCTTATAGCCAACATGTTGTAGTAGTTATTTCTTATAGCCCGCTGACTCGGCTCTATTGTACTTGCTCTAATAATGCAAGAAACCACTAAAATGCCAAGAAACTACTACCACTTGCACATGCTCTGACCAACCATTGTACATGCTCTGACCAACAAAAATCCTCGAGTGACCTCCTACCTCCGGCCCGTCCACCTAGTCATCCTCGGCCATGGGACGCAGCTACCGCCGCCGGCAGAAGGCGAGGTCAAAACCGCCGGCGGTGCGGAGCCCATGTTGCGGCAGCCCAGATGCCAGCTCCGTCCGGCGCTCGCGGCCGCTAGCTAGCCAGGATAGCTCCGTCCAGCTGCTTGTCTTCAAGGTTTGCTAGCTAGATTGGCAAGGTAGTGCGGCTGCTTGCTCGTGCGCGCCGCGCTAAGGCCAGCCATCTAGCTCGAGCGAAGGCTAGCGCGGCGGCTTGCTCGCTCGTGAGTCACGCTCGGGCCAGCCTGCCAACCCGTGCGGAAGCCAGCGCGGCGTCCGGCCCGTCCGGCGGAGCAGCGGCCAACTCGCTCATCACCGGCGCCACCGACGAACACGCATCAGTACTGTTTGAAGTAATGTTCAGGAAAAATAATGATTTGAGGGGGAATAATAGGATAGAAGGTCAGATGTGGGTCCCTCGTGTCAATGGTCAAACAAAATGTGTTGGTTTAAGCTACCTCGTCAGCACGGACATGTGGGCCAACCCTGTCATAAATGGGTTTAAACGAACCTAATCAGTAGGAGTACTAGGTAGTTTTTGGCGTGGATTAAGAAATTTTGGGTATGTTTTTGCTATTTTTTGTACAATAGATTCCTCCTAGGGATGGTTGAAAGTGGTAGTTTTTTGTTAAATACTCTACATATTGTAAGTAGGAGTGGAAGTTAAGCTTTGGAAGCCAATAAGAAAGGCTAGTTACATAGTGCATATGTGTACATGATTGAAAGTAAATATCAACCATGAGTGACTAATATCTTGATGGAAAACTCGAAACTATGGAATACTAGGAAAAGAAATGCATGGTTGGAAATACTAGCAATGTTCATGTCCGTTGCAATGAATCATAATTAGAATAATACTTATTCACAAACTTGGTACAAAACACTCTAATTTTGATATACATATGTCACTAGAGATATATTATGTTTCAATTAGAATATATTCCTTAGGCTGTTTTGGTGAGGTCAGGGAGGGATGTGGTTGGTTTTAAGATACTAATTATGGGTTTTTCTGCAAATTGGTAGACAAGTGGGATGCTGGTGAGAAAAGGCAACAACTTACCTCACAATTGTTAGATGTCGGTCTAATGGTCAGAAACGACGGATGGTAGACACACCAGCATCACCAACTTAGTCTTGTGTAGGAGTACTAGCAAGATCTGTGCATTGCATGGAACATCAAGATGCATATTTTTTATAAAACACTTGTTGTGATTGACCCTTGCGGGAGTAATACCATGTGTAAAAACTAATGATATCTCGAGAAATATGACATAAGGTGAAGGGGAGTGGGGTGTGGTGGTGGTTGGTGGTCGAACTGAGCGGAGGCATGGGGATTGACGATGCCGGCAGCGGCCACTAGGCCAGTTTGTTCCAGAGGCTTCCTTTCTTAATTGCTCAACAATGAGGTTTGTTGGAGATAAGGATGAATGAGGGAAGGCCTTGTCTGCAAATATGGAGAGGGGTGCGGGTATCTTTTAGTTTAATTTCCATCCGTCAGATATAGATCGGACGGTCTATATTGCAAGATGGCACACGTACCATCATCACCAATTCGGTTTTTATAAGAGAAGAAATATAAGTATGGAGATACAAACGTATTATCGATACTTGCTTCCGTAAACTAGCATCTAAATTCTATTCAACGCCTCGGCATGTGGGGCCTTAGCACAATGACTTCTTGACTGTGTAAAACGAAGATTTTCCCGTCGCTGACAAGGAGGGGGTGACGGCGGCGCGCTTTTTGGCTTGCTCTAGTCCTAGTAGTCATACTAGGTGGTCTAAGCACGTGTAGATTTATTCTTTTTCACGTCTCGTGTTCGCCGTACTGCCACGACTGTTCATGAATAGACGGTAAGTTATTCACGGGGAAACCCTTGTTGAGCGTGTTTGCGAGAGAGAGAGAGAGAGAGTGCGTGTGTGATATGTTAGAGACTGAGGCAATGATAACAGATTCTTTGTGTCTATGTGTGTGGAGGATAGAGAGAGACATGTACATGGGGCTTTGTGTTGTGTAACATGGAGACACATATACATAATTAGAGAGTGAGTGTGTGAGATACACATGCAGACATGAGGAGAGATGAGGATCCAGGTAAATGGGTGTTTGTGCGTGTCTGTGTGTGTTTGTGCACGCGTTTGTGTGTGAGAGGGAGAGAGTGTATGTGGAGTAGAGAGACCACTGATGATGTAAACCTAGTATAAGGGAAGGGGGAATGGTGTGACATGTGTAGTAGCGAGATAACACGGGTGCGGGCGGGGGGAGCAGACTATTTGGAAGAGACATCGAGTGTGTGTGTGGGAGAGGGGTGTGAGAGCGAGAGAAAGAGAGAGCTAGCGATGGAGAGAGAGAGAGAGGAAGAGAGGGGGCGAGAGGGGTCGTTTGTGTCCATAAATAGCGTATAGATAGGGAGACAATGTTGATGTTGTCCGAAATTGGCCTATGAACGGAGACGCAAGGGAAGCGAGTCATTGTGTGTGTGATAGGGACTTCATGAGAGAGCTAGAATAGATGGTGTAGAGAACAATGTGCGAAATCGAGAACGATTATACATTAGGGAGCTATGCAAAGAGTTACGACATATATGTATACATGGAAGGAGCTGGGGCGGGTCGCATGTGGGAGAGATAGAAAGAGGAGAGTGGTGCGCAAGGATACAAAGTGTGCTTGTTTGCAGTGGGGGTGGTGTGTGAGGTGAGTGCGCGAGAACCACATAACTAGGGAGATAAACGTTTGGGGGCGATGTTTTGTGTGTATGGGAAATATACACTCTACATAGTGCATGTGCTTGGGTAAGAGAGATAGCGGGAGACCTAGAGAGTGAGGGAAGAGATGTGTGCATGCCCGAGAGACAAAGTGATAGAGACCTATGTTGGGGTCCGGACTTTACAAGAGAGAGGGGTGTTAATGAGCTCGTGTGTTGGTGTTTGGGGGAGAGAACGACTTCTCTGTGTGTGTGTGTGTGGTGGTGGTGGGGGGGGGGCTTGACTTCAGATAGAGTGAGGTGTCTATATTTGAGGGACTTTAGCGTAATTGAAATATTGTGCACTCATGGTTGATCAATTTGTTCCACAGTTTGTACTATGAGATAACGATACTTTTGAACATGTGTGATATACCTTGATGTACCAGAATTACAAACCTAAGATTGGAATTTTGGAATTCGACTCCATCATTAGCTTTTGTAATTCATTTAAACGGAGGTACATTTTTTAAGCCGGGATTTCATAATTTCAAATTCATATATCAAACCTAGAGATATACACATACGGGCATGTTCAAACTTTATAATCATCCACTTTATTCATACACATACACATTTTTGCTTTTGTCATCATATTTAGGATAAACACATTTGGAATTTCATTTGATTTGGACCGTATGATGGTATTTGCTTGTAGTAGCTCAATGATCCATATTTGAATTGAATGGACAATCTAAGTTTCGAGTTGGAGATGTTGATTTTCAAAACATGCTCATTTTTCTGCGTGCAAAACAAACAAATTGTCGGCCATGATATCATAGTCGGTCGTACGAGAGCAGAATACTTATAATTTTAGGTGCCAAAAGCTTTCAAACTTCCCGCTCACATCGAAATATCACGCGCCTGAAAGTTTAGCCCTGCGATATTCCTGTTTTACCCCTGCCACATGAACGGAAAAGGGTTGCTTTGGTAACTCCATTATTTTCCCCTCTTTGCCCCCAACAATCTTCCCCAAAGCCCCTCCCCTTCCCCCCCCCGCCCCCCCCCCCCCCCGCAACTATGGCAAGCCGCCAAATCTAGTCCTCCGCCGCAGCGGTGGACCTCACACCCCGCCGGATATACCTTCGCACCTTGGAACCCCCAACTGCCAACTAACCACTTCACCGGAGCCGCTTCTGTCAGATTTTGAGTTCCGGCAGACCCTTAAGGTTCGAACACTGGGGTGCGCGTGGAGATTCGCCTCCTACCTGCCTGCGCCCCTCCGCCTTGCTAGGATCTAAACTAAGGAAAGAGCAACACAAAAGACAGAGGGTTTATACTGGTTCGGGCCACCGTTGTGGTGTAATACCCTACTCCAGTGTGTGGTGTGGTGGATTGCCTCTTGGGCTGATGATGATGAACAATACAAGGACGAACAGCCTCGCGAGGGTCTGTTCTTGGCTGGGGCGATGAACTGCTGGGAGGACCTCAGTCACCTTTCTCTCTCTCTCTCTTCCTGATCTTCTCTATCCTTCCAAACACTCGGCCCCCTTTGCTCTGTGGGTGGCTGGTCCTATTTATGGAGGCCCTGGTCCTCTTCCCAAATATCGAGCGAGAAGGGAGCCAACAATGGCATGCTAATTTGAAGGGGGGCAGCTAGTACAAGCTACCCTGACAAAAGTAGTCTTCGCCTGCGCAAAGCTCTGGTGATGTCGCCGTCTTGGGCTCCACGGTGACCTCCGTCTCGTAGTCCTCCTGGTCTTGGTCTCGTTGCACCAAAATGGCAACCTTTGCCTGATGCCTCGGTACTCCACGGCTGCGCTTTCCCCCCTTGCACCAAAGAGGGAAGGAGGACACTGCGTGGGCTGGCACCCGCCTGGCGCCCTCGGTCGTCATGGCTTGCGTCACGGGCACCTCGTGAGGTACCCCGCCTTGATCTCTCCGCCTCCTCGTGAGCCAGCCTGACGAGGCCGTGCCTGAGGAAGCTCCGTGTCGTCCACCCCGCGAGGCTTGGCCCCTCGTGAGGGTCTTGGGTTTGTGTTGGTGAAGATGGGCCGCGCTGGGCCCCCTTTTGAGCCACGGCGCAGGCCACAGGCAGGCAAGTCTGGGGACCCCCATTCCCAGAACGCCGACAGTAGCCCCCGGGCCCAAGGTGCGCCCGGACTTGGCGGTGCAGGGAGGCGGAAGGGTAAGAGCGAAGCGCCGCGGGCCCTAACAGCCTGCGGCCTTAGGCGCCGCGTGGCGGTTGATTGGACGTGGGCGGCACTGTTCCCCCACGCCCTCCTTATTTTGCGCTATGCTAGGCGGACCCGTAGTTCTACACATCCGTTCCCCTTTTTCGGTTGCTCGTGCGCCCTCTGTCCTTCCTCGGCTCGAACTCCGGTTTCTGTTCTCAACTCAATCTTGAACCTTCCCCCCCCCTTCCCATCGCTATGGCTCCGACAAAGAAGGGGAGAGGGGAGAAACTCGTGTCTCCGCCTTGCCCGCCGCTGTTGGCGGCCCCCGCCAAGGGTTTGGGCAAGGTCAGCTTGGCCCTGGCCACCATCTTCAATGAAGCAGGAGGACGACGGCCTGGCCCGCGTCCCACTTCTCCATCGACAGGATAGCCACCGAGGTCCCGTACTTTGCCGACGCCCTGTGGGCGGGTGTGGTTCCTCCTTTTTCCGATTTCTTCAATGCCGTGCTTTCCCACTATCAGATCCACATGATGCATCTAGGTCCTGAATCCATCACTCTCCTTTTGGTCTTCGCCTTTGTTTGCGAGGCCATGATGGGCATCCTTCCTTCGGTCGCCTTGCTGCGCCACTTCTTCTCGCTGCGCCTTGTTGACCCTACCCAATGTTGGGCGTGTGTGAGCTTCATTGCCGCGCCTGAGACGGCGGCCTCTGGGATTGACTTCAAGCTCCCTACGCCTGTGGCTGGGTTCCGCGAGCGATGGCTGTATGTGGATGCTGGGGTACCCAGCACCCTACTGTCGGAGCCAACTTCGCCTGTTGTCCCCAATTCGGGTTGGGGCCAGGAGACGCTTGAGAGCCCCCGGCTCGTCTTCGTTTGGCACCGCTTCGCGTTCTTGAGGTCGCTTGGCGCGACAGCGCCCAAGGTGGTGAAGGAGTTCCTGCTTCGCCGCGTTGCTCCTCTCCAGCGCCACTCCTGCCGGATGTGGGCCTTCGGCGGGTGCGATGATCGTATGAGGCTCCAGGAAGAGGACCTGATGCCTGAAGTGCTGAGGACGGTGCTCTTGACCCTGACGGGGGACCCCAACCCTGGCAGTATCCAGCAGGGAGGGGCCTTGCTGTACCTCTGCCAGAGTGGGGGCGATTTTGTGAGGAAGATGCCTATCTTCGATGAGTGGGGGCCGCGCCCTGCCGGCCTCCAAGAGCCTTGCGAGAACCCAGTGGTGGTGACTGCCCTTCCAGTCGGCCAAGGCGCCTCCTCCTCAAGTGCCGGAGCAGGGAGGCACGAGGCGCCAGAGGCCGAGGGGTCTCCCGGTGGGGTGACAGCGCCGGGCGAGGCTCGTGAGGAAGCAGTTATTGGGGCCCGTGCCGCTGAGGCTGACAGTGACAAGCGGCTGCCCTCTGCGCCTTCGACCGAGGCCACCGAGGATCCGGCGGCTTCTCTTGGCGAGGCGATTGGCGGCGCACACCAGGCAGGCGCCCCTGACACGGATCGCCTTGACGCTCCATCTTCGTCGTAGGTTGATCCCTGCGCCCGACTCTTAGGCCGCTTCCGCATGGACTTTCAGGCCCTCCGGAAGAGAAGGGAGGCCCTGGGCGACGATTACCCTTGTCGCCTGCTGAAGCGTAGGAAGTACTTCGCCACTGATGAGTAAGCCTTCTCCTTTCCCAGCTCTCGATCCTTCTGTTGCTCTTACTGACTCTTGCTTCGCAGGCCCCTTCCAGCCGAGCTTGTGGAGACGGCTGAGGAGCCGTCCCTCTTGGCTTCGCCCCCTCCACCGTCCTCAAGCGCTCCAAGCAGTGGAGCCCTTGTGGTGAGGGCGACTGACGAGGTGAACCGTCCCGAGGCGTATCGTGGCCCCGCGCACCTCGCGATCCTTCGCGGGCCTTCTCGTGGCATAGCCAGCCTGCCGTGGGCTTCTCGCCTGGTCGTGGACTGCGATCGGCTGAGGTGCTTCCTGCGCTCTTCACCTGGGGACGGGCTGGCCCCCGGCCAGGCTTCTGACGCGGCGTGCCCGGCCGTCTCGAGGGTGCCAGCCCCCAGCCCCCAGCCTGGAGGGGGAGTGCTGGCTCGCGGCCCCCGGCGCTTGCTTGGGGCAGATGATGGTGTGGAGAACGTGCTCGAGCGTGCTCGGGAGCGTCGCGCTCTCCACCAAGGATTCCTTCGAAGGGTAGCTGACGTGGTAAGCCTGCTTGGAGAGGAGCTTGCCGATGAAGACGCGCGCCTTGAGGCCGAGGGCCTACACCTGGCTGCAGAGAGGCGCGAGCTGGAGGGCGCCATCGCCCTAGCGCGCCGTCAGCGCGATCTTGATGATGCAGAGGCCAAGGCGTCGCTGGTGGCCTCTCGAGAGGCCCGATCTTGGGCCGCTGAGGAGGCTCGGGAGGCTGACCAGCGGCGAGCGGCGGCGGAGGAGCGGGCTCGGGAGCTCCTGGCCTGGTGCCACTCGCTGGAGGAGTAGGTGGAGCTGCACGAGGCAGCCCTTGTGTCGATGAAGGTGGCCTCCGGCGACTCATCAGAGCTCCAGAAGCGTGAGGAGGCACTAACGCTGGAAGCCGCCGAACGTACCCGAGAGTACGAGCGTCTGGAGACGAGGGGGCGCTTGGTGACGCAGGCGGAGGATGATGTTGCTGCGCAGGAAGCCCGCGTCCTGGAGGAGGTCGGACGTCGAGTGGCGATGGCGCGCTTGAACCTCGAGCACGAGTTCGAACAGAAGCTGGGGTTGATCCGGGCCGAAGCTGAAGGCAGGACTGCTGCCTTGAGTGCCAAGCTGGAGGAGGCCACACGGCGGGCCGACGCTTTCTGGGCCGCTCTTGAGGTGTCGCAAGGTGAGTTAACTGCCTCCCAGGCCGAGGTGCTCCTTCTCCTCCAGCGGGTGGAGGAGGCTGAGGTCGTCGCGGGCCAGAATGCGGATGAGATCCGTCAGCGGCGGATCCTGGAGCATGAGCACGGCCCCATGCTTGCCACGCTCCGGGAGAGAGCCAACGCGGCCTTGGACAACATCTGCGAGGCGGCTGTTGGCGAGCCGCACGCAATCAACTATGCTGGCAATCTTCAGTTCTTCACTAACGTGGTGACGCAGCTGGAGGCACGGTCGGTCAGGGATGACAGGTTTGTGGAAGAGAGAAGCCACGGCCTGCTTGGGCACGCCTTTTCTCGCGTCTTCAACCACCTCCAGAACATGGATCCCCACTTCGATTTTGACGCTGTCATCACCCCAGTCCCCCAGGCCGTCCGAGGCGACCTGGCGCGCTGGGTGGAGGACAATGTGGGCGCTCTTATCAGGGCCTTCGCTTCAGACAACGACGACGCGATCGTGGCGGCCGACGAGGGCGGCGCGATGAACGGCCCTGACGCCGCTGGTGGCGACGCGGACAACGATGGCGAGTTCAGTGACGCCAGCAATGGCTCGGGTGGTGCTCTTGAGAACCCATTGGGGGATTCATCCGACTGATTGTGCATCGCTCCTACTTCCTTACCCTGCATGAATAGAACTCAGGTTTTGGCCTGATTGAAGTGAGAGCATTTTGGAGGGGGAGCCCCTTATGTAAAACTTGTATTCATCGTATTAGTAGACACAACAGTGCCCATGCGCCCGCGCCAAGTGGTTGGCCCAAGCGACGCGCTGGTCACCTAGTTTACCTTGGTCCCGTGCTGGCCCTAAGGCAGCCTGTGGGAGGTTGTGGCGTCTTGAGTGTTCCCTGACTGGGTTCGTAGGATCTGCAGTAAAACACCCTCCTGAGAGGTCACGTCTGCGGCAGTCTGGGCTGTGTGCAAGCTAGGCCCGTCCCGGCTCGTGAGGGGCTCGTGAGGGGAGGCAGCTGAGGCGAAGCGGTAACCAAAACGCGAGAAATTGCTCGAACGAGACTAAGCACCCCTTCCCCGAACACACGCAAATCTCGAATTGGAATCCAACTTGAATCCAGCGGGGGAAAGCGACAACCAAAGGGAAGAGCAACGAAAGCAAACAAAAGGCTGCGTCCGGCACCTAGTCTAGTCTTGGACGTCTTCTCACCAGCGCGGAGCTAAGTGCTGCCACTGGGCGTGGGAGGGAGCCCCAGGGCCTGAGGCCGGCACCCCTGAGACTCCGGGGCGTGTACAGCCCCACTCATTATTACGTGAGAGTGTCACGGGGCGGCGAGCTTCATAGGCACTAGGCCTTCTTCACAGGTACTGGCCTTGCTTCATATCGCCAGATGAGGGCCTCGCCTTGCGCCACACTCTAGTGCCATCAACGACGACCGGAAACCAGGACGCCGCCGATGGGGTAGAGCGGTCGCCAGCGGTTCCCCCGACGACCACGGGTCCTCCGCCGGGGGCAGGCTCTGAGGCACCTCCCCTGCGGAGGGCCTACCTCCTGAGAATACCTTTCTCCGAACCCCGCGGTGGTGATGTCGGATCCCGGCCCCTCTCCTGCAGCCCCCTGCGCCCTCCTCCCGAGGGGCAGGAGACTGTGGGAGTGGGGCAGCTGCTCGCTATGGCGACCTGCATCTCCTGTGATCCATGGTTAGCGTATACCTGCTCTTGAAGAATTAGCGGTACCCGATAATTATTGCCCCCAGCGTGGCCAGTACGACCGTCCCGGGGCTCCCGAAAAGGCTCAGCTTCTGGCGCCTCGTCCCCCCAGCCTGGGATGAGGAGCGAGCCTTGTTCGCTCTCGTGTGGGTGTCCTTGGTCCATCATGAGGGGCACGTATTCCTACGACGCCGTCATCCCGAATGCCACACCATAATTCCCCGCATGCCACGCGGTCCTGCCTGACGCGCCCACCGTGGGGTGGCAGCGCGGCCACCCACTGGGGCCGCGGGTCGCATTGAGTCCTTCTTCTTCGCGGACCGGGAGCAGGGGCAGCGCCGCCGCCGGTCCGGCGCTAACAACTTTGCTGGCGTCGGAGTAGCCTTGGAGCCCGCGGGCACGCGCGGAGCCCCCACGCGGGCCGCCCTGGGCTTGAGATGGGAGCTGGGTGGAGAAGGGGTGAGCCCCCGAGGCGGCGAAGCCCGGGAGCTCTGCCACTCGCTCTAGCAGCACGTCGTGGCCGCCCTCCAGTAGCCTGCACTATAGCAGCTCTCGGGCCACTATGAGTGCGGCCCTCGAGCTCGCCTTCTCTCTGCGAGTGTACGGCGTCGTGGTCGCGGCGTGATTGGAGGCCCTTACTGCCGACCGCGCCTGCCGCGGCGTGAGAGCCGTCGAAGCCTGTCTGCATCGCCCGCGGCCCACAGCGCCCCGCGGATCGCGAGCTGCCTGGGGCACGGGGTCGCTTGAGGCAAGCGGCTCTGCATAGGCGGGCCACGCCGCCCACGGATCTGGGTTGCCCGCCTGGTCACCGGACATGGTGATGACGACGCGACGGGGCGCGAAGCGGTAGAAAGTGGACTCCGGCACACCCCTACCTGGCGCGCCAAATGTCGGATTTCGGGTTCCAGCAGACCCTTAAGGTTTGAACACTGGGGTGCGCGCGGAGATTTCACCTCCTACCTGCCTGCGCCCCTCCGCCTTGCTAGCATCTAAACTAAGGAAAGAGCAACACAAAAGACACAGGGTTTATACTGGTTCGGGCCACTGTTGTGGTGTAATACCCTACTCCAGTGTGTGGTGTGGTGGATTACCTCTTGGGCTGATGATGATGAACAATACAAGGACGAACAGCCTTGCGAGGGTCTGTTCTTGGCTGGGGCGATGAACTGCTGGGAGGAGCTCATTCACCTTTCTCTCTCTCTCTCTTCCTGATCTTCTCTATCCTTCCAAACACTCGGCCCCCTTTGCTCTGTGGGTGCCTGGTCCTATTTATAGAGGCCCTGGTCCTCTTCCCAAATATCGAGCGGGAAGGGAGCCAACAATGGCGGGCTAATTTGAAGGGGGACAACTAGTACAAGCTACCCTAACAAAAGTAGTCTTCGCCTGCGCAAAGCTCTGGTGATGACGCCGTCTTGGGCTCCAGGTGACCTCCGTCTCGTAGTCATCCTGGTCTTGGTCTCGTTGCACCGAAATGGAAACCTTTGCCTGATGCCTCGGTACTCCGCGGTTGCGCTTGCCCCCCTTGCACTAAAGAGGGAAGGAGGACACTGCGCGGGCTAGCACCCGCCTGGCGCCCTCGGTCGTCATGGCTTGCGTCACGGGCACCTCGTGAGGTACCCCGCCTTGATCTCTCCGCCTCCTTGTGAGCCAGCCTGACAAGGCCGTGCCTGAGGAAGCTCCGTGTTGTCCGCCCCACGAGGCTTGGCCCCTCGCGAGGGTCTTGGGTTTGTGTTGGTGAAGATGGGCCACGCTGGGCCCCCTTTTGAGCCACGGCGCAGGCCGCAGGCAGGCAAGTCTGGGGACCCCCGTTCCCAGAACGCCGACAGCTTCAGCGACTGGCTTGTCCACCGCTCTAGATCTCCTTGACCGCCATCATGGTCCACCGCACCGGATCTGCTTAACCGGCACCCTCGTCCACCACAGCGTAGGCCCTTCACTGACTCCCTCGTCCGCCCCTTCGCTGGCCCTTCATACAAGCCCTCGTCCGCCGCAACAGATCCGCCTCACCGAAAGCACTATACAACGCGCCCGCCGAAGCCTTCGTCCACTGCACCGGACCCGCTCCACGGACGCCATATTCAACTCCACCGGCCCTACTTTACCGACGCCGCAGCCTCATTAGGTTATTTCGATTTGTACTCCTTCGGTTTTTCTCTTTATCGTGCAACTGTTCACTTACCACAGATGAGATTTCTTGTATGTCGACAGGCGCCACAACCGTAGCACCAGAGCCGCTTCAGCAACGGCAACAGCCGGCCCAAACTCAACCGCAACACGAGCACCATCGGCGATCCTTAGCTATCAAGTATGACAACGATACCCATACGCCGCCGAGAATTAGGTACTATTATCCAACGGCCGGCGCCTACGTTCACTTTCCTAGCATAAGCACCGCACCTTTGAATTTCTTCAGGGCATCATTTAGTTTTTCATGAGATGCGTTATTCTGCTTGCACCTGTAGGGCCATACTTCTGGAAGTGAACATGTTACATCTGCTAAATTACATACCAGTGCACATATAGTTAATATGCTTTAGTTTTGTTCTGATGCCACCTGTTGGTTTCATCAGACTGCTTAATGTTCTTTATGCTTAATTACACATCAGCAAACTAGCATGTGGTTTCGCTGCTTTTTGTTCATTTTACCCTACATTTTCTGATGCTAGCTATTACATCACTGCTCCGAGCCTCTGTTCATTACTTGTTTGTGTGTTCTTGATCTTCCCAAGTTGCATGACTAATTTGATGCTTCTATTAATTATGGAGCTGCCAACCCCATCAAGCAAAATATTTGTTCTTTTGGGGCTGGCACCTCGAACAAGCATAAAAATAGAGGGAAGCAGATATACTCCCTCCGATTCTATTTACTCTGCGCATAACTCTTGACCCGCATACCAAGGAGGGCACTGGTTTAATTTTCTGGACTAATTTTCCAATTAATTAGGGCAGAGGCGGATGGGGCGGGGCACAAAAGGAAACCAGCGCTAGGAATCGGCAACGCGCAGACTAATACGAGAAAACTGAGAAAAAGTTATACGCAAAGTAAAAAGAATCGGAGGGAGTATTGTTGTGTATGCACACACCCTTCTTTCATTAGTTTAGATGAACCATTGATGATCAATTCAGACCAGTGCATGCGATTAAAATTAATTTTACCTAAATAGATGGTGCAGAATAAACTACAACAACTAGACTTGCAACCATGGGATGCTGACGATATCTTCAAAGAACATTGCAACAGCAGCTAGGCTTCACAACAACATATGGTAAGCCAGTGTGTTTTAGTACATGTGAAATGTAATGCGAGTGGGCTGCTTTCTTGGCTTGTTCCCTCAATGTGTAATCCTACCAAATTATAAATAGTTCAGTTGTCTGCTTTGTTGTATTGCTTGATTCGAATGCTTATTTGTTGTTACGCTATACCTGAGTTGGCCAATATGTCAGCAGTGCCTGCTGTACTATCGTAAAGAAATGCATGCCTATTTCATTTGAGTCCTTAACTTTTTCCTCTCAACTTCATCACAAGACTGTGTTCGTAGTTTATATGAGGCCACACTATTAAGTGCTTTCTCAAATTATTTCAGCTGCTTAGATACCTTGGCAACTTAAATATAGCGGTTGTACACTCCCTTTCAACTAGGGATGTCAACTGGGTCCGGTTTAATCCCGATTAAAGTCCACTAGTGGTATGATAGTTCAAAAGAGTTTTTGTTTTTTTGAGGAAAATGAACTAGGGAGGTAGCAAAAACTAACTAGATGGGACTGGCGGATTTCGTTTATTTGCCACTTACATCCCTAGTTTCATCTTACCATGTTAATTTCTTTTCGGCTGATGCTGCTTCGAACCATTTAAATATAGTTTGCCATGCTCGGCAATAATTCGTCCGTCGTTTACCATGTAAGCTTACTTCCTGGATCATACGATAACTATCTTACTGATGTCCAGCGGAAACCTTTCAGGATGCCGTTCACACTAGTACACAATGTACAACCCCAGAATCTATTTGTGGAAGCAGTGCGCCATCCATGTTACCAGATGGTAGCAGTTCAGAGGCAACACCGCTAGGGAGCAGTCTGAGCACATATATTATAGTGCTTGAGGCTCTACTAGAGGCAGAAAGAGATGGTGTGGCTGCCATGAATGAGGTAATATTTATCTTGAGGCTGGAAATTACGGAATTAGCGACAAGCATTATGCAAGCAACCCAAGAAGGAAGTAAGAATGTTGCATTTGAAGACGGAGGAGGTCCTGCTGTTTCTGCTATCTGAAGCCCAAGATAATCCCGGTTCTTCTTTAGATACCAGTTGAAATTTTCATTAGATTATTGTACTTGCATGTTGTGTCATGTCTCTGAATGGATTATATTGCAAGACCCCCTATGTTGTCCATGTGTTGTAATGATCCAAATTTTTTAGGAGAGGTAATCCTCGGAACTTGTATGGTTGACATAAGGTGAACTGTTTGTCGTGTGAGCATATTGTATTGGATGAAATAACTGTTTGACTCAGAGTGTATCCAACCTACTGAATTCGAAGATCACGACATTTCTAAATCATAATCATATATAAAGGTGGAATAAATCTTTGTTGTGGTTTTGAAGAAATAAATAACAAAACGTATAATTATCTGTGGATATTCATAATCAAATACAAATTGGATTTGAATTTAGTTTGCCAGGTCCCAGGGCAAACATGAATGCTAATTCTCCCAAGTTCTGAACGAAGAGGCTAAACACCCACTATAATTTGTGGGCTGCTCGAAGCAAGTGTTTGCGAGATGGAAATTACTGTCTACCCCTGACACTTGACATCCTTATCGACAGGATTTACACTGTTGTCGATAGGGGTAGACTAGTAACTTCAATCACACGTGACACGACGGCCTCTGAGCCCATTCAGACACGATGGGTGCCAAACGTGGGCGGCAAAACACATTTGATTCAAGCTCGTCCGAAAGACATGTGTCTCTTCCTCCATTTCCCCATTCATACACGATGGGCGGCAAAACAAACTCTCCTCGTCCGAAATCGATGTAGGCTTATATTTTAAATAGGGGCAGATGTGTAACTTCCATCAGACGTGAGAGAACTGCCCTACCTGTCATCCCCATTCATACACTATGGGCGCCAACCGTGGGCGGCAAAACACCCTCTCCTCGCCCGAAATCGATGTAGGCTAATATTTTAAATAGGGGCAGATGTGTAACTTCCATCAGACGTGACACAACCGCCCTACCTGTCAGCCCCATTCATACACCATGGGTGGCAAAACACCCTCTCCTCGCCCGAAATAGTTACCGGCAAATATTTGGGAGATGCGAGATTACCGTCCTATCCCCAACCGACGCGATGTCCGAAATTTTAAATGAGGGATAAGTTCGTAACTTTCCCCCATTTTAGAGAAGCGCGTCCCAAAGTTTGAGATCCCCCCCTCCCCTCCATTTCCCCATTTCATACACCATCGTGCGGCACGACAACCTCCGCACTGCGGCCAGCCTCCTCCGTCCGCCACCCCATCCCCCACCTTGCCGGAGCCGCTACCCCTACCCTGCCATCCACTGCAAGAGATGGACGTCTCTCATCCACGGCGCTGCACCAGGATCCTTTCATCGCCTCCTCTCGCTTCATCGGCGCCGTCGTCCACCTTGCCGTTGCTGCTCCTACGACCGCCTCGTCCACGGCAACAGGGTATATCCCCCGACCCGGCCGTCTGCCGTCTAAAGTCTTCTTCCCCGCCGCTGACAGCCATCGCACCCGCAGCACCCTCAACATATCAGCATAGGCCTACACGGCGTCACAAGAGAGGTGGTACTCTTCCATATGTGCTTAAGTTATTAATCTCACCCGGAAAATAGATCGTAATTTGTTTACTGTACTTTTCTTGTCTGTACCAAATCGTAGTGGCTAGTTGAAAGCAAACATTGGTTGCGAAGTAGCTTTGTCCGGTTTGCACCTTCAGATCCGCCATGGCACGAGCACTATACTCGTAAAGCTTATGGTTTCCCCCCTTTATATTCACTACCATCATCGTAGGTGCTTCGTGTCGTGCTAGCACTGCTCCTCAAGACCTCAACCCAAAGCTTACGTGTTGAAATACGAATCTGATATGATGCTCATATCACTAAAACAGAGAATGTTTAATTGGTCACCTAATGTTCCTATATTCGTTTCGAAAAGCATGTGCGCCACCCACTGGTCCAGCTAGTTCCACTTTCCTGATTTTTCTCTTGATGCTTAGGGTTTTCCCCTTTTATCTACTCTACTATGATCTGCGTAGGTGCTTTCTGTCGTACTAGCATTACTCCACCCTTCAAGCTAAACAACACAACACTCAGAATTCGAAAGCTTAGTTGTTCAAATATGATTGTGATATGATACTGATATTAGTTAACCGACACATTTAATTGGTTAGCTAAAGGTCCCACTTGAGTTTCCAAATGCATGTCGCGACATATAGAGAGACAGCATAATTGCATTTCTTTGTCACTTGTTGACCGTACTTTCTTGTCCATACCAAATCTTAGTTGTTATTTCAAAGCAAACATCGGTTGCTAACTACCCTTTGCACGGTTTGCAGCTTCAGATCTGCCATCCCACTGCCACGGTCAACACTGTACTCATCATGCTTATGTTTTCCCCATTTTATGATGACCACAATCAGCCTACGTGGTTCGTGTCGTAATAGCACTGCTCCACCCATCGAGCTAAACAAGCTTAGTTGTACAAATTCATATCTGATATTATTGCTGATATTAGTAAAACTGAGAGATGTTTAATTGGTTAGCTAAATGTTCCTACTTTAGTTTCGAAATGCATGTGAGCCACATATGGAGAGACCGGAAAGAATAGTATTTCTCTGTGCGCTCTGGTTCATCATGGGTGGCCAACCGACATTGTATTAAAAGACTTGTAATATCTTCAATCTGCTTGCTCTTCTGCTCTTCTTTAAGATGATACTCTTCTCTTGCGGTCGACTGGTCAGGTCGAGTTGTTCTCCCTTAGTATATTTTGAATCTGTCAGGTCAGGTCGACTTGTTCTTCTTTACTATATGTTGAAGCTATCATCTGCGAAGTGTCATCACTTCTGGAGCTCTCATATTTTGAGTAGTAGGCCACATTATATTAATGCACACAACAAATTACAGCATGCATGGCATCTTTTAAAAGAATTGCAGAGATAGCACAAAGGGGTTTACAGGGAGGCAGTATTGGATTAGAATCACTTCTGCATTACAAAGAAAATCTCACTTGTTTTTATGTTTTCATGCATGTCAGATATTGAACATTATCAAAATGAATATGAGAATGGGCGCACGAGAGGAATATTGCGGAATGATCCACTGCCTAACAAACTTGGCATGGTGGAGGATGGCCTATCTTATTCACCCATCAAGGTGCTTGCTCTAACTTTGCAAAGTTGTATTGGTCGCACATATTTTGCTTCTGACCTCTTGCATTACTTCTACTTTGTTACACCATCTGCTTAGTTTAAGCATCATATATGAGTATATGCCATACCTATCCATTTTCTGTACCTATTCCATGTGTCGTCACACTATGTTTTTCCAGTCAAATGTTGTTCTTTCGTAATAGGTGTCCAAAAGGAAGAGGGTGAGTGCAGGTCGTCAAGGAGTACAAACTAGGTATTTGGAAAAGGTAGTGATACCTGTTAAATCAGATAGATCAGCAGCCACAGAAAACACAGGCCCAACTGTACCACACTTTACCCCTACTCCAGTGGCCAAACCCCTATTAGAACTGCTGGGAACCCAGCGTCAGGTACTGTCTATGATATCAATTCAAAATTTGAACTCCTAAATTTCTGCTTGTGCCTTACCTTCTCTCTTGTATGAAAACTAATTTCAGATGAATCTCCTTGCTCAAAGGATCATACGATCTCAAAACAATAATGGGCTCTGCATTGCTCTTGTCAGTACCTCTCTCCCTTTTGCCTTGTAACGCTGTACTTAATTAATTGCTATTTGATTATGTATCATCAGTCTGCACCTAAGCTTCACTATCCTCTGTTTCTTCCAATATTATTTGATCTATATTTACTCTTTGCAAAATGTAGAATAATGGCAACGCTTATAAAGAATTTTCTTTGGGGAATTTATTGAATTATCCTTCCATCAACATGGAGAAGGGCTTTGTCCAGCCCGTGTTAACATGTAATTTAAGTTCATCCTTCTCAAGCCTTCAAACTTTGTTCTATTATAGATTTGGATAGGCATCATTTCCTCCACTATTGTTTGCTTTGCTGTTTACATCTGATTGGATGTTTGCAACAACTACCAGTTTCAAATTGTAGTTGTAAAAACACGTTCCTTATGCAGAACAAATCCATTTATTTGCTTATATAATTGTGAAACATGTTACGTGTCTCCTTGTTTCTCTTTCAGACTCGTACCTCTTACGCCAGGAAGAACTTTAGGGAAGATAGTGAGCCAAACCATCTTGAGGACAGCGAGATGACCCCAAGGTCATGTCTTGATGAAGACAGTGAGTTGAAGCTACTCACCAGCAGGTGTGAGACAAACTCTGTGCAGTCGCTGCCTCAATCAGTTCGACTTCTTCAGTCTCAACTTAAAGCGGAAAGGCTTGCTTCAGCTCAGCTCTGACTTGAAGTCAAAGATGCAATGAAGATGTCGGAGGACTGCCGTCCGCACCATCATGCCTTAAATCTAGTGTTGATGCATCTATCGTTGACACAACTGAGGTCTACTCAGCTTCTTCAGCTGTTTGGGGGGCCGACCTGGCCAGGCCTAGTGCCTTCTGAAGTGCTCTCAGTTTTGTATATTCTTTTGTCGGTGCGTTTATTTGCACTGGTGGCGAACTTGGATGCCCAGTGGATGTAATATGTGTGATAGCCGTGATAGCCTAGCGTAAGTTGCTTGCTTATTTATTTCCTTGTTGTCTTGTTTATTTGTTTGCTTCTAGACATTGCAGTTCTTTTTCTGTGGTTTGCTAGTGGCTGCAATAACCTATTTTTTAAAACTAGGCCACAATAACCATGGGCTAATATTTACTGTAGTGACACTGGGCCTCCTACGGGCCATAGAAACAGTGGGCCTTATACGGGCCGTAGAAACAATGGGCCTTCTACGGGTCGTATCATCAATGGGCCTTATACGGGCAGTATGATCGATGCCTAAACATGGGCCAATAACAGGCCGCATTATGGCCGTAAACGGGCTAGAGTTGGAATCGTCCGTTCATGGGCCGACCATAACGGGCCATCGTTAATAGGCCGTATTTGATGACGCTATGAAAACGGCCCAACATATTAATGGACCACAAACGGGCCGACTGTAACCACGGGCTGAATTTGGCCCACAAGCAGAAAATGACAGTAATGGGCCATAAGTAAACGAATGCTGGAAATGAGCCCAAGAACAAATGGGCTCTGAGAAGGCCGAAAGATAACATGGGCTGGAAATGGCCCAACGGAATAACGGGCCATTAATGGGTATAAAGTGATACATTGTTCATTACGGGCCAGTTTCACCACGGGCCGTTAATGGGTGTAAAGTGATACACTATTCATTACGGGCCAGTTTCACCACGGGCCGTTAATAGGCCAAGAGTTACATAGGGCCTAATATGGGCCGAAAGATGTCATGGGCCATACATGGGCCAGAAGTGAAAACGGGCTGGAATCATATTGCGTGGCCCAGATGATGCTACTGGGCCTAATTTGGATAGGGCGTAACAGGCCTTGGGTTAGCGGGCTGTAAATGGGCTATATGCGAACAGGCCGTTAACAGGATTTACATGGGCCGGCCCGCCACCTTTTGACCAAGTCAAACGGGCCGGCCTTTTCACAGGAATGGGCCTATGTTGGGTTGTGCCACATGTCGACGTATCATAGGCGCCTATCTGACCCACTGATGAGCTGACACGTGTTTCGTCCGGCCAATAAGAATTTTACACATGGAAATTTCCCATTGGTCGGGGCTGTTAACGGGTTATCGGATCCAAAACCCGACCCAATAGCTTAACGGCGTTCCGTTACGATGGATGCCACGTGTCGGTCACCCTTCACGAAAACACTTCTGTGACGCGTGATTTATCGTCATGGAAGTGGACACTTCCGTGATGATAATTTTGGTAATGTCATGGAACACTTCTACGACAACACAGGTATGACTATCTTGATTCTGTCATAAATTTTTCATGGATGTACATGCATGACAAAAAACGCGACCTACTGTGACAAACACGTATTATCACGGAAGTGTATTTTTTTGTAGTGAGTGCGAGCTTGATGTCAGCTCGTGGTCCATCACGGAACTTCTCCTGTCTGCGAGCATCAGTTGCAATGTCCTCTTCAGCATAGCGGGACAAGTCTAGAAACTCCCGCTGATAAGCTTCCAAAGTTTTGTTGCCTTGCGTGAGGTTGCGGAACCCGTGCTTCTTCTGGTCCATGACTCCATGAAGAATGAAGCGGGCAGGGAAGGCAGCTTGGAAGTCTGGCCAGGTGATGATTGTTCCAACCGGTAGAGTACGCCTATGGATGTCCCACCATTAAGCAGCAGGTCCCTTCAGAAAGAAGGAAGCAAAGGTGACATAGCTGGCAGGGGCTACATCAGCAGACTCTATCTCGTAGGTGATGTCACGGAGCCAGTCATCAGCATCCAGAGGCTGGGTTGTGCCACGGTAGATGGTTGGGTTCAGGCGCATGAAATCCTGCAGTCACTTGGGCTGGCTATTGGTTCATATTGGGGCGAGGGAACTGAGCCATCATATTCTCCATGAATTGGCGATTCAGCTCGAGCTATTGGATCATACCAGCCATGTACTCAGGTGGTAGTGGGGCATAGCTACCACGACCACCTAGTCTAACCATCCTGCTAAAATTTAATAGGGGTAGTTCAGCATTGAGAAATTTGCAAAGACAAGAATCATTCATGAAGAAACATGCATAAAGAAAGGAGCATGATAGATACTACAAAGTAGTCGGCATATCTTACAAAAGGGATCATGCATAGAGTTCAGCACACATATTTCAGTACATAGACTAAAGACATCGTTGACGGCACGCGAGCTCACAGCAAATGGATCTAATACTGATAAGCAAGCCTACATCAGTCCTAGGAGGAACTGTGGAGGTAGGTGTAGCCTGACAGCTGGTAGTGACGTGAAGGGAAGTCCTCCACGTCAGTAGTCTGGGGTCCGCGGATACTCTGGTGCAGAACCCGACGCTCAGGTGGTAGAAGAGGACCAAGTGCGGGAGAGTAGCCTCCCACATCTGGCCAGCCGACACCCTAGGGCATCACGGTCCTGGCTATGTAGATCGCAGATCGCGATAGCTCACCAGATCGAACCAAGGGGTGCAACAGCGTCAGCGCATGGTAAAGCTACTGACGTGTGGTGTACAACTTGTGGCGAAGAGCTCGGTTAGCTCGATCCAGCCCATCATCATGCAGAACCAGGTTCTGATGGTGAAAGGGCTCTCGGGTGACGGTGGAGCAGGCAGCAGTGTAGTATCCTTCCGCACCCTCGTCGGATGCGATAGCAATGTGCCTGAAGGGGGAGGTGTCCAACTCCTAATACTCTCCACGAATACGTGTCAGAGCAGCATAAGCAGCATCGTGGACTGCCATATTGATGGTCACTCCAACACCATGAGCATTGTGCAGCACAGTAGTGGAGTCATACTCCTGAGAGTAGAGGTGGACGATGGCACGGTACTGCTCCTGGTTAAAGTCCTGGTACTGCTCATACACGGTGTACTCAGGGTGCCAGCGATAACCCAGATAGGTCATCATCTCAGCTAACACAGCAGGTGAACCTGGGACACCAATGGCTGTCGTGTGGCGCACGACCTGCCTCGTGGGTTCCATATGAAAACAAAGATGTTTCAAAGGAGTCAAATGAAAGTGTGGGTATTGTTCAAAATACTACTCTAAGGAATAACTAGGGCTTATCCAACTTTGGGGTGAATGTGGTCACGGGATCCTAATGTAGAGTTAGTAAATTTGTTTAACCCGAGTAGAAGAGAGCTTAGAGTCCCAGAGTGAAGATCGAGGAGTAAAAGATCCTAATGCGACGTGGGCCCATAAGACACACAACCATGTTAGTAAAAGTTTGGTAATGTCTAGCTCGACTTCGGCCAAGGAGTGTGGAAGGGGGATTCCTACAGGTAGTCGGCTTTGATACCAACTTGTGACACCCCCGATTTGATCGTACACTAATCATGCACGTAAACGTGTACGATCAAGATTAGGGACTCACGGAAAGATATCACAACTCAACTCTAAAAATAAAATAAGTCATACAAGCATCATATTACAAGCCAGGGGCCTCGAGAGCTCGAATTCAAGAGCTTGATCATAGACAAGTCAGCGGAAGCAACAAAATCTGAGTATAGACATAAGTTAAACAAGTTGCCACAAGATGACTAGCACAAACTAGGATACAGATCGAAAGAGGCGCGGGCCTCCTGCCTGGGATTTTCCTAAACTACTCATGGTCGCCGTCAACGGCCTGCACGTAGCAGTACGCACCTCCAGTGTAGTAGGAGTCGTCGTCGACGGTGGCATATGGCTCCTGGGCTCCAACATCTGGTCGCAACAACCAGGTATAGAGAGGGGGAAATGGGGGGAGCAAAGCAACCATGAGTACTCATCCAAAGTACTCGCAAGCAAGGAACTACACTACATATGCATTGGTATCAATGAAAGGGGTAGTATATGTGGACTGAACTGTAGAATGCCAGAATAAGAGGGGGATAGCTAGTCCTATCGAAGACTACGCTTCTGGCAGCCTCCATCTTGAAGCAGTAGAACAGAGTAGATGGTAAGATAACCAAGTATCATCGCATAGCATAATCCTACCAGGTGATCCTCCCCTCGTCTCCCTGTGAGAGAGAAATCACCGGGTTGTATCTGGCACTTGAAAGGGTGTGTTTTATTAAGTATCTGGTTCTAGTTCTCACAGGTGAAGGTACAACTCCGGGTCATCCTTTTACTGAGGAACACGGCTATTCGAATAGATAAACTTCCCTGCACGGGTGCACCACATAACCCAACACGCTCAATCCCCTTTGGCCGGACACACTTCCCTGGGTCATGCCCGGCCTCGGAAGATCAACACAGTGTAGCCCCACCTAGGCACAATAGAGAGGTCAGCACGCTGGTCTAAATCCATGCGCGCAGGGGTCTGGGCCCATTGCCCATTGCACACCTGCATGTTGCGTGGGCGGCCAGAAGCAGACCTAGCCTCCCTAATACAAGAGCAAGCGTTCCAGTCCAATCCGGCGCGCACCACTCAATCGCTGATGTCAAGAAGGCTTCGACTGATACCACGACGTCGAGTGCCCATAATTGTTCCCGTGTAGTTGGTTAGTGCGTATAGGCCAGTGGCCAGACTCAGATCAAATACCAAGATCTCATTAAATGTGTTATTTTTGAAGTAATCACGGACGCCGATCAGGGCCAGGCCCACCTCTCTCCTATGTGGTCTCAACCTGCCCTATCGCTCTGCCACAAAGGTCCACTCAGAGGGCCGTCAGGACAAACGTCCTTTCGGTCCCAATCCGTGAATCACCTGCGGGTACTCTACGAGCCGACCCGACTTTAGTCCCACAGGTATCATATATTATGTATATAGGTATATACCCGTGATCACCTCCCGAGTGATCACGACCCGATGGTATAGCATGGCACTCAGACAATAATGTAGGGCCACTAATGGAATACTAGCATCCTATACTAAGCATTTAGGATTGCAGGTAAAGGTAACAACAGTAGTAGCAAAGTCAGGCTATGCATCAGGATAGGATTAACGGAAAGCAGTAACATGCTACACTACTCTAATGCAAGTAGTAGAGAGAAGAGTAGGCAATATCTGGTGATCAGGGGGGGTTTGCCTGGTTGCTCTGGCAAGGAGGGGTCGTCAACAACGTAGTCGATCGGGGCACCAGCAGCGGCGTCAGTCTCGTAGTCTACCAGAGAGAAGAAGGGGGAATAAACAATGAATACAATGCAGACGGATGCATATCGATGCATGACATGACAAGTAACAGTGCGAGGTGCGCCCTAACACATTAGGAGGTTATACTGGCTAATGACCCACAAGTATAGGCGATCTATCATAGTCCTTTCGATAATTAAGAGTGTCGAACCCAACAAGGAGCAGAAGGAAATGATAAGCGGTTTTCAGCAAGGTATTCTCTGCAAGCACTGAAATTATAGGTAACAAATAGTTTTGTGATAGGATAATTTGTAATGAGTAGCAAGTAACAAAAGTTAATAAAGTGCAGCAAGGTGGCCCAATCCTTTTTGTAGCAAAGGACAAGCCTGGAAAAACTCTTATATGATGTAAAGCGCTCCCGAGGACACATGGGAATATCGTCAAGCTAGTTTTCATCACGATCATATGATTCGCGTTCGGTACTTTGATAATTTGGTATGTGGGTGGACCGGTGCTTGGGTATTGTCCTTACTTGGACAAGCATCCCACTTACGATTAACCTCTATTGCAAGCATCCGCAACTACAACAAAAGTATTAAGGTAAAACTAACCATAGCATGAAACGTATGGATCCAAATCAGCCCCTTACGAAGCAACGCATAAACTAGGGTTTAAGCTTCTGTCACTCTAGCAACCCATCATCTACTTATTAATTCCCAATGCCTTCCTCTAGGCCCAAATAATGGTGAAGTGTCATGTAGTCGATGTTCACATAACACCACTAGAGGAGAGACAGCATACATCTCATCAAAATATCGAACGAATACCAAATTCACATGACTACTAATAGCAAGACTTCTCCCATGTCCTCAGGAACAAACGTAACTACTCACAAAGCATATTCATGTTCATAATCAGAGGGGTATTAATATGCATATAGGATCTGAACATATGATCTTCCACCAAATAAACCAACTAGCATCAACTACAAGGAGTAATCAACACTACTAGCAACCCACAGGTACCAATCTCGGACTTGGAGACAAGAATTGGATACAACAGATGAACTAGGGTTTTGAGAGGAGATAGTATTGGTGAAGATGTTGATGGATATTGCCTTCTCCTGATGAGAGTAGTGTTGGTGATGACGATGGTGATGATTTCCCCCTCCCGGATGGAAGTTTCCTCGGCAAAACAGCTCCGCCAGAGCCCTATATTGGTTCCGCCTCGTGGAGGCGGAGTCTCGTCTGGAAAGATGGCTTATGATTTTTTTTCCTCATCGAAAGACTCCATATAGCAGAAGATGGTAATCGGAGGGTCACCAGGGGGCCCACGAGGTAGGGGGCGCACCTAGGGGGTAGGGCGTGCCCCCCATCCTCGTGGGCAGGGTGTGGCCCTCCTGGTGAACTTCTTGCGCTCAGTATTGTTTATATATTTTGAAAATGACTTCCATGAAGTTTCAGGACTTTTGGAGCTGTGCAGAATAGGTCTCTAATATTTGCTCCTTTTCCAGCCCAGAATCCCAGCTGCCGGCATTCTCCCTCTTTATGTAAACCTTGTAAAATAAGAGAGAATAGGCATAAGTATTGTGACATAATGTGTAATAACAACCCATAATGCAATAAATTTCGATATAAAAGCATTATGCAAAATGGGCGTATCAACTCCCCCAAGCTTAGACCTTGCTTGTCCTCAAGCAAAAGCCAAAATCAAAAAATATGTCCACATGTTTAGAGATAGAGGTGTCGATAAAATTAAAATACAGACATGAGGGCATCATGATCATTCTTAGAACAGCAACTTATGTAATTCTTGTCATATGATCCCTTATGCTAGAGTAATAATTAAATCACAATTTCAAGTATGAATCATAAACTTCATTGATAACTAACAACTATAATCTCAGTCATTGGAGCAATTGCAATTTATCATAACATAGGAAAGAGTCAATATAAGAGCTTTTCAGCAAGTCCACATACTCAACTATCATATAGTCGTTCACAATTGCTGACACTCACGCAATACTTATGGGTATGGAGTTTTAATCGGACACAGAGAAAGATAGGGGCTTATAGTTTTGCCTCCCAACGTTTTACCTCAAGGGTAATGTAAAAAATAATAGTTCATGAAAACTCACATCCAATTAGCCATATATACCAGGATCTTTCCAACATGTTGTGCTTGCCAAAAGATAAAATTTTAAAAGGAAGGGTGAAGATCACCATGACTCTTATGCAAGGTAGGAGATAAAAGTAAAAGATAGGCCCTTCGCAGAGGGAATCAGAGGTTGTCATGCGCTTTTATGGTTGGATGCACAAAATCTTAATGCGAAAGAACATCACAATATATTGCCACTTGTGATATGGACCTTTATTATGCAGTCTATCACTTTTATTTCTTCCATATCACACGATCGTATAAAGCTTATTTTCTCCCACACTAATAAGTCATACATATTTAGAGAGCAATTTTTATTGCTTGCACCGATGACAACTTACTTGGAGGATCTTACTCAATCCATAGGTAGGTATGGTGGACTCTCATGGCAAAACTGGTTTAAGGGTATTTGGAAGCACAAGTAGTATCTCTACTTGGTGCAAAGAATTTGGCTAGCATGAGGGGAAAGGCAAGCTCAACCATGTTGGATGATCCAGGAAAATATAATTTATCTCAGATGTAAGAAAACATAACCCATTACGTTGTCTTCCTTGTCCAACGTCAACTCTTTAGCATGTCATATTTTAATGAGTGCTCACAATCATAAAAGATGTCCAAGATAGTATATTTATATGTGAAGACCTCTCTTTCTTTATTACTTCCTATTAATTGCAACGATGACCAAAACTATGTTTGTCAACTCTCAACAACTTTTATTCATCATACTCTTTCTATGTGAGCTCATTACTCTCCATAAGATCCATATGATCTCTCTGTTTCTTTTTATTCTATCTCTTTTATTTTATTCACTCAGGGTTCATGGCAAAATAATCAAGCCCTTGACTCAACACTAATCTTTATTATATATAGCTCACAGACTCGATTACATAGAAGGATCATAAAGCAAAACTCACAACTAGTTCATACTAAAAACTTTATACTACTAGATCAAGATATTACCAAAAGGATTGAACTAAGAAAAGCGGTAAAAATAAAAGTGATGGTGATACGATACCGGGGCACTCCCCCAAGCTTGGCAGTTGCCAAGGGGAGTGCCCATACCCATGTGATTATGTCTCCTTTGTTGGTGAAGAAGTTGATGGTTTTGTTGATGGCGTAGGCTTGTCGTCCTTCGTCCAAGGCATAGGCTCACCATCATAGAAGGATGATCGAGTCTCTTGAAACCTCAAATCTGCAGCCAAACTCATCCTCTTGAATCTATATTCATACTCACAGTTTTGATTTTGCAGGTCATAGATCTGGGCTTGGAGGTGCTCGATTTTCTCATGAAGCTTGAAGATGGCCTCCCCAATGTCCTTGACGTCCAGCTTGTGGTTATTGGTGAACTCCGTGATCATAATGTGATTGGAATCGAGTCCACGCTCCACCATCTCCTGACACTTGAAAACTTATTGCTCCAATGCCTCGAGCCTTGCCTCCGTGCTTCCGGTCTTCCTTGGTCCCTCAACATCACGGATGTGCAACAACCCCTCATGCATCTGAATGGTTTGAGGGTGTTGCAGCACTTCCGCGAGGTAGGGGTTGATGACCTTCTCGAAGAATTGGTCCTTGGGGGCACTTGAAGATGACATGACGACCTGGATCTGTCAGAAAAACAGCTCAAAACAAAGACAGGAGATTTTTGCGTGATACGGTGGTCAAAACCTCCAGGAGGTTATATAATGAATTTTTACCGACCAAAATACGTGTCGTGTAAGAAAACAGAGTCCGGAGAGCAGACGAGGTGCCCACGAGGTAGGGGCACGCCTAGGGGGGTAGGGCGCGCCCTCCACCCTCGTGGAGGCCTTGTGTCCTTCCCGGACTACTTCTTATTTTTCTAAATATTCCAAAACGGAAGAAAATTGCCATTAGAACTATTTTGTAGTCGGTGTACTTACCGTACCACATACCTATTCCTTTTCGGAGTCTGAAACGTTCCGGAAAGTGTCCATTATGTAGTCCTCCGGGGTTATGGTTTCAATAACATTGGTTTCAACATTTATAGGATTACCAGAGATATAATGTTTAATTCTTTGACCGTTCACCACCTTCGGATTTGTGCCTTCGAAGTTGTTGATTTTTATGGCACCGGAACGATAGACCTCCTCGATAACGTAAGGACCTTCCCATTTAGAGAGAATTTTTCCTGCAAAAAATCTTAAACGAGAGTTGTATAGCAATACATAATCACCTACATTAAACTCATGCTTTTGTATTCTTTTGTCATGCCATCTTTTGACTTTTTCTTTAAACAACTTGGCATTTTCATAGGCTTGGGTTCTCCATTCATCAAGTGAGCTAATGTCAAATAACCTTTTCTCAACGGCAAGTTTGAAATCATAATTGAGCTCTTTAATAGCCCAATAAGCCTTATGTTCTAGTTCGAGAGGTAAGTGACATGCTTTTCCATAAACCATTTTATACGGAGACATACCCATAGGATTTTTATATGCAGTTCTATAGGCCCATAATGCATCGTCAAGTTTCTTGGACCAATTCTTTCTAGATCTATTAACAGTCTTTTGCAAAATTAATTTGAGTTCTCTATTACTCAATTCTACTTGACCACTAGACTGTGGGTGATAAGGAGATGCAATTCTATGATTAACATCATATTTAGCAAGCATTTTACGGAAAGCACCATGAATAAAATGTGAACCACCATCAGTCATTAAATATCTAGGGACTCCAAACCTTGGAAAAATAACTTCTTTAAGCATCTTAATAGAGGTGTTATGATCAGCACTACTAGTTGGAATAGCTTCTACCCACTTAGTAACGTAATCAACAGCAACTAAAATATGTGTGTATCCATTAGAGGCAGGAAAAGGTCCCATATAATCAAAGCCCCAAACATCAAATGGTTCAATAACAAGTGAATAATTCATAGGAATTTCTTGACGTCTACTAATATTACCAATTCTTTGACATTCATCACAAGATACAACAAACTTACGGGCATCCTTGAAGAGAGTAGGCCAATAAAAACCGGATTGCAATACCTTATGTGCAGTTCTATCTCCAGCGTGGTGTCCTCCATAAGCTTCGGAGTGACACTTGCGTAGGATCTGTTCCTGTTCATGCTCAGGTACACAACGTCTAATAACACCATCTACTCCTTCTTTATAAAGATGTGGGTCATCCCAAAAGTAATGTCTCAAATCATAGAAAAACTTTTTCTTTTGCTGGTATGTGAAACTAGGTGGTATAAATTTAGCAACAATATAATTAGCATAATCAGCATACCATGGAGCAGTACGAGAAGCATTTATGACATTTAATTGTTCATCAGGAAAGCTATCATCAATAGGTAGTGGGTCATCAAGAACATTTTCTAACCTAGACAAGTTGTCTGCAACGGGGTTCTCAGCTCCCTTTCTATCAATAATATGCAAATCAAATTCTTGTAGCAAGAGAACCCATCTAATAAGTCTAGGTTTAGCATCTTTCTTTTCCATAAGATATTTAATAGCAGCATGATCAGTGTGAATAGTTACTTTAGAATCAACAATATAAGGTCTGAACTTATCACAAGCAAATACAACTGCTAAGAATTCTTTTTCAGTAGTAGCATAATTTCTCTGAGCATTGTCTAGAGTTTTACTAGCATATTGAATAACATTTAATTTCTTATCAACTCTTTGCCCTAGAACAGCACCTACAGCATAATCACTAGCATCACACATAATTTCAAAGGGTAAATTCCAATCAGGTGGCTGAACAATAGGTGCAGAGATCAATGCTTTCTTAAGTATTTCAAATGCTTCTACACAATCATCATCAAAGACAAATGGTATATCTTTTTGTAATAAATTAGTCAGAGGCCGAGAAATTTTTGAGAAGTCCTTAATGAACCTCCTATAAAAACCGGCATGACCAAGGAAACTTCTTATACCTTTGATGTCCTTGGGACATGGCATCTTTTCAATAGCATCAACCTTGGCTTTATCAACCTCAATACCTCTTTCAGAAACTTTATGCCCCAAGACAATACCTTCATTAACCATAAAGTGGCACTTTTCCCAATTCAAGACAAGATTAGTTTCTTCACATCTCTGCAAAACTCGGTCAAGGTTGCTTAAGCAATCATCAAAAGAGGATCCATAGACGGAAAAATCGTCCATGAAAACCTCACAAATCTTTTCACAAAAGTCAGAGAATATAGCCATCATGCATCTTTGAAAGGTAGCAGGTGCATTACATAAACCAAAAGGCATACGTCTATAAGCAAAAGTACCAAAAGGGCAAGTAAAAGTAGTCTTTGATTGATCATTGGCTGACACAGGTATTTGAGAGAAACCAGAATAACCATCTAGAAAGCAAAAATGTGTATGTTTGGATAATCTTTCTAGCATTTGATCGATAAAAGGTAAGGGGTAATGATCTTTTTAGTAGCTTTATTTAATTTGCGGAAATCAATTACCATCCTATAACCTGTAATAATTCTTTGCGGGATCAACTCATCTTTATCATTAGGAACGACAGTAATACCTCCCTTCTTAGGGACACAATGGACAGGACTTACCCACTGACTATCAGCAACGGGATAAATTATACCTGCCTCAAGAAGCTTTAGTATTTCCTTTCTTACCACTTCCTTCATCTTAGGATTCAGCCGTCGTTGATGATCACGAACTGGTTTGGCATCTTCCTCCAAATTTATTTTGTGTTGACACAGAGTGGGACTAATGCCCTTAAGATCATCAAGAGTATATCCAATAGCAGCACGGTGCTTCTTCAGAGTTTTCAATAATCTCTCTTCTTCATGCTCTGAAAGGTTAGCACTAATAATAACAGGATATATCTTTTTCTCATCAAGATAAGCATATTTAAGAGTATCAGGTAACGGTTTAAGCTCAAACACGGGATCACCCTTGGGTGGAGGAGGATCCCCTAGGATTTCAACAGGCAAATTGTGTTTCAGGATGGGTTCCTGTTTAAAGAATACTTCATCTATTTCCCTTCTTTCATTCATAAACATATCATTTTCATGGTCTAGCAAATATTGTTCTAAAGGATCACTAGGAGGTACGGCAATAGAAGCAAGACCAATAATTTCATCTTTACTAGGCAATTCCTCTTCACGGTGTTGTCTACGAAATTTAGAGAAATTAAATTCATGAGACATATCACCTAAACCAATAGTAACAACATCCTTTTTGCAATCTATCTTAGCATTAACTGTGTTCAAGAAGGGTCTACCAAATATAATGGGACAAAAGCTATCTTGTGGAGAACGAAGAACAAGAAAATCAGCAGGATATTTAGTTTTCCCACACAAGACTTCAACATCTCTAACAATTCCAATTGGTGAAATAGTATCTCTATTGGAAAGTTTAATTGTGACATCAATATCTTCTATCTCAGCAGGTGCAATATCATGCATAATTTCTTTGTATAAGTCATGAGATATAGCACTAGCACTAGCACCCATATCACATAAGCCATGATAACAATTATCTCCTATTTTAACAGAAATAACAGGCATGCCTACTAAAGATCTAGGTTTATCTTTAGCACAAGGTTTAGCAATTCTAGAAGTCTCATCACGAAAATGAATGACATGCCCATCAATATTATCAGACAAGAGATCTTTAACAATAGCAATATTAGGTTCAACTTTAATTTGCTCAGGAGGTGTATAAGTTCTAATATTGCTTTTACGAACCACAGTTGAAGCTTTAACATGATCTTTTATCCTAACAGGAAAAGGTGGTTTCTCAACATAAGCAGTAGGAACAATAGGATCATTATAAGTGATAGTCCTTTCTTCAACTTCAATAGGTGCAGCTACTTTTACTTCTATGGGAGGATGATATTTAAACCAATTCTCCCTAGGGAGATCAACATGAGTAGCAAAAGATTCACAGAAAGAAGCTACTATCTCAGAGTCAAGTCCATATTTAGTGCTAAATTTACGGAAAACATCGGTATCCATAAAAGATTTAACACAATCAAACTTAGGTGTCATACCTGACTCCTTACCTTCGTAAAGGTCCCAATCTTCAGAGTTGCGTTTAATTCTTTCCAATAAATCCCATTTGAATTCAATAGTCTTCATCATAAAAGAGCCAGCACAAGAAGTATCGAGCATGGTGCGATTGTTATCAGAAAGCCAAGCATATAAATTTTGAATAATCATTTCTCTTGAGAGCTCATGATTGGGGCATGAATATAACATTGATTTAAGCCTCCCCCAAGCTTGAGCGATGCTTTCTCCTTCGCGAGGCCAAAATATATATATATAATTGCGATCACGATGAACAAGATGCATAGGATAAAACTTCTGATGAAATTCCAATTTCAATCGTTTGTAGTTCCATGACCCCGTATCATCACATAGCCTATACCATGTCAATGCATCTTCCTTCAAAGATAAAGGGAAGACCTTCTTCTTAATAACATCTCCGGGTACACCTACAAGCTTAAATAATCCACAAACTTCATCCACATATATTAAGTGCTCATCAGGATGCGTTATTCCATCTCCTGCAAAAGGATTAGCTAGCAGTTTTTCTATCATACCCGAAGGAATTTCAAAGAAGACATTTTCATTTTCAGTAGGTTCAGTAGGTTGAGGAGCAACTCTTTGCTCTACTCGTCGGGGTGAAGATACCCCGAACAAGCCCCTCAGAGGATTACTTTCCATAGTAACAAGTGACAGTAAATTTCAGCACACTATATAAATTTTTCCTTACCAAATTCCACCTACCAAAGGCGCTTCACTCCCCGGCAACGGCGCCAGAAAAGAGTCTTGATGACCCACAAGTATAGGGGATCTATCGTAGTCCTTTCGATAAGTAAGAGTGTCGAACCCAACGAGGAGCAGAAGGAAATGATAAGCGGTTTTCAGCAAGGTATTCTCTGCAAGCACTGAAATAATAGGTAACAGATAGTTTTGTGATAGGATAATTTGTAACGAGTAACAAGTAACAAAAGTAAATAAAGTGCAGCAAGGTGGCCCAATCCTTTTTGTAGCAAAGGACAAGCCTGGACAAACTCTTATATGATGTAAAGCGCTCCCGAGGACACATGGGAATATCGTCAAGCTAGTTTTCATCACGTTCATATGATTCGCGTTCGGTACTTTGATAATTTGGTATGTGGGTGGACCGGTGCTTGGGTGCTGTCCTTACTTGGACAAGCATCCCACTTATGATTAACCTCTATTGCAAGCATCCGCAACTACAACAAAAGTATTAAGGTAAACCTAACCATAGCATGAAACATATGGATCCAAATCAGCCCCTTACGAAGCAACGCATAAACTAGGGTTTAAGCTTCTGTCACTCTAGCAACCCATCATCTACTTATTACTTCCCAATGCCTTCCTCTAGGCCCAAATAATGGTGAAGTGTCATGTAGTCGACGTTCACATAACACCACTAGAGGAGAGACAACATACATCTCATCAAAATATCGAACGAATACCAAATTCACATGACTACTAATAGCAAGACTTCTCCCATGTCCTCAGGAACAAACGTAACTACTCACAAAGCATATTCATGTTCATAATCAGAGGGGTATTAATATGCATATAGGATCTGAACATATGATCTTCCACCAAATAAACCAACTAGCATCAACTACAAGGAGTAATCAACACTACTAGCAACCCACAAGTACCAATCCCGGACTTGGAGACAAGAATTGGATACAAGAGATGAACTAGGGTTTTGAGAGGAGATGGTGCTGGTGAAGATGTTAATGGAGATTGCCCTCTCCCGATGAGAGGAGCGTTGGTGATGACGATGGCGATGATTTCCCCCTCATGGAGGGAAGTTTCCCCAGCAGAACAGCTCCGCCAGAGCCCTAGATTGGTTCCGCCAAGGCTCCGCCTCGTGGCGGCGGAGTCTCGTCTGGAAAGATGGCTTATGATTTCTTTTCCTCGTCGAAAGACTCCATATAGCAGAAGATGGCCATCGGAGGGCCACCAGGGGGCCCACGAGGTAGGAGGGCGCACCCAGGGGGTAGGGCGCGCCCCCACCCTCGTGGGCAGGGTGTGGCCCCCCTGGTGAACTTCTTGCGCTCAGTATTTTTTATATATTCTGAAAATGACTTCCGTCAAGTTTCAAGACTTTTGGAGCTGTGCAGAATAGGTCAATAATATTTGCTCCTTTTCCAGCACAGAATCCCAACTGTCGGCATTCTCCCTCTTTATGTAAACCTTGTAAAATAAGAGAGAATAGGCATAAGTATTGTGACATAATGTGTAATAACAACCCATAAAGCAATAAATATCGATATAAAAGCATGATGCAAAATGGACGTATCACTAGTGAAGGGGGGAAACATCCGGGAAAGTATCCCTGGTGTTTCGTGTTTTCAAACAAATGAACCGGAGGGGTAAAGTTGCGTGTTCGCTACGCTATGCTAGGGATGTCCGGCGGACGAACGGGCTACGAATCCGGAGTCGTCTCGTTGTTTTGAGCAACTTTCATGTACAATGTATTTTCATCCAAGTTACGGATTATTTTATATTAATTTTTAAAGTTTTAAATCATTTTCTAAATTAGTATTACTAAATTAATTCGAAATCAGCATTACTGCATCAGCATGATGTCAGCATGACATCAACAGTCAACAGAGGTGTTGACTGGGTCAAACTGACATGTGGGGTCCGCATGTCATTGACTGATCACGCTAATCAGGGTTTAATTAAGTTAACTAGCGATTAGGTTAATCTAATCAAGATTAATTAAGTTAAGTAATTAATTAATTAATATTTTAATTATTATTTATATATTTATTTAATTCTTTTTTATGTTCTAGGGCTGGGCCCCGACTGTCATTGGGCCAGGACCTTAGCGGGCACAGGGGGATGCAGGCGCCCGACCCAGGGGAGGGCCGAGCGGGCGCAGATGGGCGCCGGCGCGGCGTTGGCACCGGAGGTGGCCGGTGCGGCGCGAGGCCAGCAGAGCAAAGGCCAGGCGCGCGGATGAAAGTTTAATGAATCAGACTTCTCATAGTATTCAATGCACTTTATATGAAAGTTTTTATTATATCCCTCTTGGATGCCCATCATATTAGGACTAAATTCATAACCAAATCAAACTACCATGCTGTTTAGAGACTCTCATAATGATATAAGTGAAGCATGAGAGTTCAACAATTTCTTCAAAATAAAACTATCATCGTGCTCTAAAAAGATATAAGTGAAGCACTAGAGCAAATGACAAACTACTCCAAAAGATATAAGTGAAGATCAATGAGTAGTCAAATAATTATGTAACTATGTGAAGACTCCTTCTCATAAATAAAGTTTTAGATCTTAAGTCCTTTATTCAAACAGTAAGCAAAACAAAATAAAATTACATTACAAGGATAGAACATATCATGTGAAGAAGCAAAAACTTAGGCTCAACCGAGGCTAACCGATAATTGTTGATGAAGAAAGGTGGGATGCCTACCGGGCATCCCCAAGCTTAGATGCTTGAGACTTCTTGAAATAATAATTAGGGATGCCTTGGGAATCCCCAAGCTTGAGCTTTTGTGTCTCCTTAATTCCTCTTATATCATGGTTTCCTGGAATCTTAAAAACTTCATGCACACAAAACTCAACAAGAACTCGTGATATAAGTTAGTATAAATCAATGCAAAACCTTATCATTCTCTACTATAGAAAATCACTAAAATTATAATTTGACATTGAATAATAAATGCATCTACATATTTAATAGTCCTATCCTCAAATAGAATCATTAAACAAGCAAACATAACAGCAATCTGTCTAAACAGGATAGTCTGTAAAGACTGCAAGAGGAATCATACTTCCCTAACTCCAAAAATTCTGAAAAATTACCACACTTTAGATAATTTGTTGTTACTTATTGTGTAAAAATTAGATAATTTTATCATGTTCTGACTATTCACAAATATTCAAAACATAACAGCAAACTTTCTGTTTTTAAAACAGCAACATATGGACTTGAAAAATAAGCATGGTAAAGGCTATACTTGACCTTTTTATTGAAATAAAAGATGCAAAACATTACTCTAAATTATAGCAAGAAAATATTAATAAAATAAAATGATGCTCCAAGCAAAACTCATATCATGAGGTGAATAAAAATATAGCTCCAAGTTACCGATGAATGAAGACGAAAGAGGGGATGCCATCCAGGGCATCCCCAGGCTTAGGTGCTTGGTTGTCCTTGAATATTACCTTCGGGTGCCTTGGGCATCCCAAAGCTTAGGCTCTTTCAACTCCTTATTCCATAGTCCATCGAATCTTGACCCAAAACTTGAAAACTTCACAACACAAAACTTAACAGAAAACTCATAAGCTCCGTTAGTATAAGAAAGCAAATCACCACTTAGGTACTGTCAAGACAAGATTCATAATTTTTATCACATGATGCCTACTGTTCCCTATCATTTATACAATTTATATTAAGCAATATAAGCCATAGAAACTAGAAAACAAGCAAACTATGCATCGAAAACAGAATCTGTCAAAAACAGGACAGTCTATAGTAATCTGTAGCTCTTGAATACTTATATAACTCCAAAAATTCTAAAAATTTAGCAAAACCTAAGAAATTTGTTCATTAATCTTCTGCAAAAAGATTCAGTATTTTTTCACGCTTTTGTTAAAAATGAATTGTTTACCTGAGCGCAAACGTTTCTGTTTTTCAGCAAGATCAAATCAACTATCACCGTAAGCCCTCCCAAATGTCTTACTTGGCACTTTATCCAAACAAAAGCTATAAAGCATGATTACTATAGTAGCTTAATCATGTGAACACACAAAAACAGTAGGGGTAAATATTGGGTTGTCTCCCAACAAGCGCTTTTCTTTAATGCCTTTTTACCTAGGCATGACAATTTCAATGATGCTCACATAAAAGATAAGAATCGAAACATAAAGAGAGCATCATGAAGAATATGACTAGCACATTTAAGTCTAACCCACTTCCTATTCATAAGGATTTTGTGAGCAAACAATTTATGGGAACAAGAATCAACTAGCATAGGAAAGCAAAACAAGCATAACTTCAAGATTTTAAGCACATAGAGAGGAAACTTGGTATTATTGCAATTCCTACAAGCATATATTCCTCCCTCATAATAATTTTCATTAGAATCATGAATTAATTCAACAATATAACCATCACATAAAGCATTCTTTTCAGGATTCGTAAGCATAGAAAATTTACTACTCTCCACATAAGCAAAATTCTTCTCATTCATAATAGTGGGAGAAAACTCAACAAAATAACTATCATGTGAGGCATAATCCAATTGAAAGTTAAAATCATGTTGACAAGTTTCATGGATTTCATTATTCTTTATAGAATACATGTCATCACAATAACCATCATAGATAGGAGTGATGCTTTCATCATAATAAATTTGCTCATCAAAACTTGGGGGACAAAAAATATCATCTTCATCAAACATAGCATCCACAAGCTTGTGGCTTTGCATATCATTAGCATCATGGATATTCAAAGAATTCATACTAACAACATTGCAATCATGCTCATAATCCAAAGATTTAGTGCCAAACTTTTTATTGCATTCTTCTTCTAACACTTTGGCACAATTATCGAAATCCTTATTTTCATGAAAGACATTAAAAAGATGAATGATAACCCACAAGTATAGGGGATCACAACAGCTTTCGAGGGTAGAGTATTCAACCCAAATTTATTGATTCGACAAAAGGGGAGCCAAAGAATATTCTCAAGTATTAGCAGCTGAGTTGTCAATTCAACCACACCTGGAAACTTAGTATCTGCAGCAAAGTGTTTAGTAGCAAAGTAATATGATAGTGGTGGTAGCGGCAACAAAAGTAAAGACAGCAAAAGTAATGTTTTTGGTATTTTGTAGTGATTGTAACAGTAGCAGCGGGAAAGTAAATAACGTAAACCAGTATATGGAAAACTCGTAGGCACCGGATCAGTGATGGATAATTATGCTAGATGCGGTTCATCATGTAACAGTCATAACATAGGGTGACACAGAACTAGCTCCAGTTCATCAATGTAATGTTGGCATGTGTTCCGTATATAGTCATACGTGCTTATGGAAAAGAACTTGCATGACATCTTTTGTCCTACCCTCCCGTGGCAGCGGGGTCCTATTGGAAACTAAGGGATATTAAGGCCTCCTTTTAATAGAGAACCGGAACAAAGCATTAGCACATAGTGAATACATGAACTCCTCAAACTATGGTCATCACCGGGAGTGGTCCCGATTATTATCACTTCGGGGTTGCCGGATCATAACACATAGTAGGTGACTATAGACTTGCAAGATAGGATCAAGAACTCACATATATTCATGAAAACATAATAGGTTCAGATCTGAAATCATGGTACTCGGGGCCTAGTGACAAGCATTAAGCATAGCAAAGTCATAGCAACATCAATCTCAGAACATAATGGATACTAGGGATCAAACCCTAACAAAACTAACTCGATTACATGATAAATCTCATCCAACCCATCACCGTCCAGCAAGCCTATGATGCAATTACTCACGCACGGCGGTGAGCATCATGAAATTGGTGATGGAGGATGGTTGATGATGACGACGGCGACGAATCCCCCTCTCCGGAGCCCCGGACGGACTCCAGATCAGCCCTCCCGAGAGGTTTTAGGGCTTGGCGGCGGCTCCGTATCGTAAAACACGATGATTTCTTCCCTCTGATTTTCTTCTCTCCGAAAGAAAATATATAGAGTTGGAGTTGGCGTCGGAGGGTCAACAGGGGGCCCATGAGGTAGGGGGCGCGCCCTAGGGGGGCGCCCCCCACCCTCATGAGAAGGGTGTGGGCCCCCTGGTCTTCATATTTGGCGAGGATTTTTTATTATTTTTTCTAAGACCTCCCGTGGAGTTTCAGGTCATTCCGAGAATATTTGTTTTCTGCACATAAAACAACACCACGGTAATTCTGCTAAAAACAGCGTCAGTCCGGGTTAGTTCCATTCAAATCATACAAGATAGAGTCAAAAACAAGGGCAAAAGTGTTTGGAAAAGTAGATACGACAGAGACGTATCAATGAAGCATATGAGGCAACTTAATTCCATTTTTTTGTAGTTTTCTTTTATAGATTAACTAGTGATAAAACAAGAAAATAAAACATTCGATTGCAAGATCTAAAGATATGCCTTCAAGTGCTAACCTCCCCGACAACGGTGCCAGAAAAGAGCTTGATGTCTACTACACAACCTTCTTCTTGTAGACGTTGTTGGGCCTCCAAGTGCAGAGGTTTGTAGGATAGTGGCAAATTTCCCTCAAGTGGATGACCTAAGGTTTTTCAATCCATGGGAGGCGTAGGATGAAGATGGTCTCTCTCAAACAACCCTGCAACCAAATAACAAAGAGTCTCTTGAGTCCCCAACACACCCAATACAATGGTAAATTGTACAGGTGCACTAGTTCAGCGAAGAGATGGTGATACAAGTGCAATATGGATGGTAGATATAGGTTTTTATAATCTGAAATTATAAAAACAGCAAGGTAAATAATGATAAAAGTGAGTGAAAACGGTATTGCGATGTTTTGAAACAAGCCCTAGGGTTCATACTTTCACTAGTGCAAGTTCTCTCAACAATAATAACATAATTAGATCATATAACAATCCCTCAACATGCAACAAAGAGTCACTCCAAAGTCACTAATAGCGGAGAACAAACGAAGAGATTATTGTAGGGTACGAAACCACCTCAAAGTTATTCTTTCCGATCAATCTATTGGGCTATTCCTATAAGTGTCACAAACAGCCCTAGAGTTCGTAGTAAAATAACACCTTAAGACACAAATCAACCAAAACCCTAATGTCACCCAGATACTCCAATGTCACCACAAGTATCCGCGGGTATGATTATACGATATGCATCACACAATCTCAGATTCATCTATTCAACCAACACAAAGAACTTCAAAGAGTGCCCCAAAGTTTCTACCAGAGAGTCAAGACGAAAATGTGTGCCAACCCCTATGTATAGATTCCCAACGTCACAAAACGTGCAAGTTGGTCACCAAAACATACATCAAGTGAATCAATAGAATACCCCGTTGTCACCACGGGTATCCCATGCAAGACATACATCAAGTGTTCTCAAATCCTTAAAGACTCAATCCGATAAGATAACTTCAAAGGGAAAAATCAATCCATTACAAGAAGGTTATGGGGGAGAAACATCATAAGATCCAACTATAGTAGCAAAGCTCGCGGTACATCAAGATCGTGCCAAATCAAGAACACGAGAGAGAGAGAGAGAGAGAGAGAGAAATCAAACATATGGCTACTGGTACATACCCTCAGCCCCGAGGGTGAACTACTCCCTCCTCGTCATGGAGAGCGTCGGGATGATGAAGATGGCCACCGGCGATTAATCCCCCTCCAGCAAGGTGCCAGAACAGGGTCCCGATTGGTTTTTGGTGGCTACAGAGGCTTGCGGCGGCGGAACTCCAGATCTAGGTTTCTTTTCGGGGGTTTCTGTATTTATAGGAATTTTTGGCCTCGGTCTCACGTCAGGAGGGTCTCCGAGTCATCCACGAGGCAGGGGGCGCGCCCAGGGGGTGGGGCGCGCCCTCCACCCTCGTGGATGGCTTGGGACTCTTCTGGCCCAACTATTTTACTCCAGGGGCTTCTTTTGGTCCAAAAAAAATCATCAAAAATTGGCACGTCAAATGGACTCCGTTTGGTATTCCTTTTCTGTAAACTCAAAAACAAGGGAAAAAACAGAAACTGGCACTGGGCTCTAGGTTAATAGGTTAGTCCCAAAAATCATATAAAATAGCATATAAATTCACATAAAACATCCTAGATGGATAATATAATAGCATGGAACAATCAAAAATTATAGATACGTTGGAGACGTATCAAGCATCCCCAAGCTTAATTCCTGCTCGTCCTCGAGTAGGTAAATGATAAAAGCAAAATTTCTGATGTGGGATGCTACCTAACATATTTATCTATGTAATTCTCTATATTGTGGCATGAATGTTCAGATCCATAAGATTCAAAACAAAAGTTTAATATTGACATAAAAACAATAATATTTCAATCATACTAACAAAATAATTATTTCTTCTCAAAATAACATGGCTAAAGAAAGGTTATCCCTACAAAATCATATAGTCTGGCTATGCTCCATCTTCATCACACAAAATATTCAAATCATGCACAACCCCGATGACAAGCCAAGCAATTGTTTCATACTTTTGATGTTCTCAAACCTTTTCAACTTTCACGCAATACATGAGCGTGAGCCATGGATAGAGCACTATAGGTGGAATAGAAGGTAGTTATGGAGAAGAAAAAAAGAAGGAGATAGTCTCACATCAACTAGGCGTGTCAACGGGCTATGGAGATGCCCATCAATAGATATCAATGTTAGTGAGTAGGGATTGCCATGCAACGGATGCACTAGAGCTATAAGTGTATGAAAGCTCAAAAACAAAACTAAGTGGGTGTGCATCCAACTTGCTTGCTCATGAAGACCTAGGGCATTTGAGAAAGCTCATTGTTGGAATATACAAACCAAGTTCTATAATGAAAAATGCCCACTAGTATATGACAGTGACAACATAGCAGACTCTCTATCATGAAGATCATGGTGCTACTTTGAAGGCCAAGTGTGGTAAAAGGATAGTAGCATTGCCCCTTCCCTCTTTTTCTCTCATTTTTTGTTTTTTTGGGCCTTCTCTTTTTTTGGCCTTTCTCTTTTTTTCTTTCCTCACATGGGACAATGCTCTAATAATGAAGATCATCACACTTTTATTTTCTTACAACTCAAGAATTACAACTCGATCCTTAGAACAAAATATGACTCTATATGAATGCCTCCGGCGGTGTACCGGGATGTGCAATGAATCAAGAGTGACATGTATGAAATAATTATGATCGGTGGCTTTGCCACAAATACAATGTCAACTACATGATCATGCAAAGCAATATGACAATGGTGGAGCATGTCATAATAAACAGAACGGTGGAAAGTTGCATGGCAATATATCTCAGAATGGCTATGGAAATGCCATAATAGATAGGTATGGTGGTTGTTTTGAGGAAGGTATATGGTGGGTTTATGGTACCGGCGAAAGTTGCGCGGTACAAGAGAGGCTAGCAATGGTGGAAGGATGAGAGTGTGTATAATCCATGGACTCAACATTGGTCATAAAGAACTCACATACTTATTACAAAAGTCTATTAGCTATCGAAACAAACTACTACACACATGCTCCTAGGGGGATAGATTGGAAGGAAAAGACCATCGCTCGTCCCCGACCGCCACTCATAAGGAAGACAATAAAAAATATCTCATGCTCCAACTTCGTTACATAACAGTTCACCATACGTGCATGCTACGGGACTCACAAACCTTAACACAAGTATTTCTCAAATTCACAACTACTCACTAGCATGACTCTAATATCACCATCTTCATATCTCAGAACCATCATACGGCATCAGACTTCTCATAGTATTCAATGCACTTTATATGGATTTTTTTATTATATCCCTCTTGGATGCCCATCATATTAGGACTAAATTCATAACCAAAGAAAACTACCATGCTACTTAGAGACTCCCAAAATGATATAAGTGAAGCATGAGAGTTCAACAATTTCTTCAAAATAAAACTATCGCCGTGCTCTAAAAAGATATAAGTGAAGCACTAGAGCAAATGACAAACTACTCCGAAAGATATAAGTGAAGATCAATGAGTAGTCAAATAATTATGTAACTATGTGAAGACTCCTTCTCATTAATAAAATTTCAGATCTTAAGTACTTTGTCGGTGTCAAAACCGGCGGATCTCAGGTAGGGGGTCCCAAACTGTGCGTCTAAGGCGGATGGTAACAGGAGGCGGGGGACACAATGTTTACCCAGGTTCGGGCCCTCTCGATGGAGGTAATGCGCTACTTCCTGCTTGATTGATCTTGATGATATGAGTATTACAAGAGTTGATCTACCACGAGATCGGAGAGGCCAAACCCTAGAAGCTAGCCTATGGTATGATTGTTGTTGCCCTACGGACTAAACCCTCTGGTTTATATAGACACCGGAGGGGCTAGGGTTACACAGAGTCGGTTACAAGGGAGGAGATCTACATATCCGAATCGCCAAGATTGCCTTCCACGCAAAGGAGAGTCCCATCCGGACACGGGACGAAGTCTTCAATCTTGTATCTTCATAGTCCAACAGTCCGGCCAAGAGATATAGTCCGGCTATCCGAGGACCCCCTAATCCAAGACTCCCTCAGTAGCCCCTGAACCAAGCTTCAATGACGATGAGTCCGGTGCACAGATCATCTTCGGCATTGCAAGGCGGGTTCCTCCTCCGAATACTCCATAGAAGATTTTGAACACAAGGATAGTGTCTGGCTCTGCAAAACAAATTCCACATACCACTGTAGAGAGTATAATATTTCGACAAATCTAATCTGATGACAACTTTTCACAATGTGACATCATGCCCTGGCCCCGGTCATTATTTGAACCGTTTTTCTCAACCAGCCACTCCACGTGTTGCGAGGCGGTTTTATTGGCACGTCTTTTTGAAGAAGAGATCGTGTCCCCTTATCACGAGATTCTCATCAATACGGGTGTGGGTAACCCAATCATGCTCGTTAGTACGACTCCTCAATTTTAGGTAAGTTCCAAACGGCCATGCGGAGGACGCTTGATATTCGCCCTCTTTATAAAGGGCCCAAAGCCTATCCTTTTCTTCACGCACTCAATCCCTCCCTTCCCCCACCCCGAGTTCCAACACCTGAGGCTCAGGAGAAGCGCTTCGGACCTTCAAACATGTCCAGATCTAACCTTCAGGGCCGGTGGATGGCCTCTTATGTCATAGAGGAGGACATCAAGAAGCTAAGGGAGGCCAGGTATCTGACCGCCGAAATCTCGCACAGGCTGCCTGCCCGAGGGCAGGTCATCCCCACTCCCGAACCCAACGAGAGTGTCGTATTTGTTTCCCACTTCCTCCGAGGGCTAGGCTTTAGCCTTGATCCCTTCGTCAGAGGGCTCATGTTCTATTATGGGCTCGACTTCCACGATCTAGCTCCGGATTCCATTCTTCACATCTCGTCGTTTATCGTCATATGTGAGGCCTTCCTCCGCATCACCCCACACTTCGGCTTATGGCTCAAGACCTTGAATGTGAAGCCGAAGATGATCGATGGGCGACACGCAGAATGCGGAGGTGCCATAATAAGCAAAGGCATCGATGCCCCATGGCCAAAGGGTTCCTTCCCGGAGATATCCAACTTATGGCAGCGGGAGTGGTTTTACATCACAGCTCCCTGAAGTACTAAGTGGGCAGCTGCCCCCGCCTTCCGTTCTGGCCCCCCACCACAACTGGCATCATGGGTCAACAAGGGGCTAGACTGGAGGCCGGTTAATGACGTGCCGACATTGCAAAGTCGCATCTGAGATCTCCTCAAGAGGGATGTCGGAATCATCAAAGTAATGCAAGTTATGCTAGTTCGTCGGGTCCTGTCATGCCAACGTCGATCTCTCTGTATGTGGGAGTTCAACCCGGAAGGACCGTGAACTATTCAGCAGTTCTTCGGCGTGACACTCGAAGAGATGTATGGATTGTTCTTCGGATCACGAATAGAGTATCTGGATACCACCGAGGATGCGGGTCTCAACTGTAATCGTCCAGATACCCAGGTAAGTATTTCCATGACTAAACACACTAACTTTTCATTTGCCATAACATAATTCTGAAAGAATTGCTCTTGGCCAGGACTGGGTAAGAAAGGCAAAGATGATCAGGTGTTCGGGCCCCCTTCCCGAGGGCTCGCCGGATCCTGTACTAGCCAGGATGCTGGAGTACGCGCCTTATCAAGTGCTCTCGGGGGAAAATAAAGGGAGAGACGAAGAAGCCGAAAGCGAGCCTCACGCATTACTCATCCAAACCGGGGGAATTAGTACCTCCACGAAGAACGATAATCGGGGAGAAGAATCTGAAATTCCCTCTCCCCAAGGAAGGAAAAGGACCCCTCCTAAAGACTTGGAAACAAGGGTTTCCAAACGAGAGAAGAAACCCTCGCCAGGGGGCCCTGACCCGGATGGCATTCCTTCCGCACAATGCCCGCAAGGGGATCAGCCCTCTGTCAGGACCGGATTTTAGGGATATTAATTTCCCAAAAGCGGCCCTTGTGCTCACCAGCCCCAGGATTACTGTTAGTTGATGACACACCAACTTGTTACAGAAACTCCAAGCGAAATACAAAATATGAAGTACAAGACCATTCTGGCCAATGGGTACAACAATTGGTTTCTAGTGGTTGATGGCGGAAGCGGTTTGCGGATCATCAGCGTCTATGGGACCCCATTTCTCACAGGAACAGCTGACCAGGATAACTCCTATCTTTGCGAGGCTTCTATCACCATGACATAGGTTCCGGGGCTGTCATCGCAACGCTCCTTTCCACACAAGAAATCTGGCCAAGACAATAGCCAGGGACAAGCCAGTGAGTACTTTGAATGTACTCGCAAACATTAAGAACATAGGTATAATATAGCCATTGATAATAGTGTTTTGAAATATTCCATGATCACTTCGTCAGTTATGAAATAAGGTTCATGATGCACGCAAGCAGATCATTCAAATAAAACATGAGTAAACAATCAGGGAGTAGAAATGAAAAGCACCGATCGGGTGTCTGAAGTGACGCCTCGAAAGGATAATAATATGAAGCGTGCCTTAGTCGGGCGTCTGTGTGACACCACATAAAGGGCTTATAAGTAAATGAAATAACAAGCATGCCACATTCGGGCATCTGTGCGACACCACATAAAGGGCTTATAAGTAAATGAAATAACAAGCATGCCACAGTCGGGCGTCTGAGCGACACCACATAAAGGGCTTATAAGTAAATGAAATAACACGCATGCCACAGTCGGGCATCTGGGCAACACCACATAAAGGGCTTGTAAGTAAATGAAATAACCCACATGCCACAGTCGGGCGTCTGGGCGACACCACATAAAGGGCTTATATAAGAATAATCATGGTGAATATCCAGGAGGTAGAACTGTCCCAGGGATACTCAATAATTCAAATAACATAAATGGTTAGTCCATAATAATAATAATCATAATCATCATACGTCACCAGTCATAATCAATGTTCTGGTTTAGTAGTTTTTCCTCCAAAGACCGACACTAAGACCGACACTTGACCCATCCCAGACTGTAGTCCTTAACCATGGACACGGCTATTCGAATAGGTATAATATCTTTGCAGAGGGTGTACTCTTTACCCACGAGTAACGGATTTCTTTAGTCCATCGGAACTAATTTCGGTTATAGCCTTTTAGTCGAAAACACGCCTGACTTGCACACACCAGCTTAACTTTACTCGTGTCTGGAATCACCCACGACACTTGTTAAGCAAAACTCTAAGTGGGGAGGCTACAACCTCGCGTAGCATGGGATCAAATTTCTATCGCACGCTCTAAGGGGTGCCCCCCTCTCGGTCCCAACCGGAAACACCCATGCCCCCGGACTAGGTCGCATGCCTACTGGATGCAGCCGGTATCTTCCACCATGGCCTCTCTATACGGTGTGTGCTAGACAGGGGTTGACAACTTACTGAACCATACCCTACCTACGGCAGGGACAAGTGGCAGCACGAAACAAGTATGGGGGTTATTGGAACAAGACTCGATCTACGACCGACTCAGGAGGCTTAAGTATTTCCTGCATGATTAGTATAACAAATATGTTTCAATCAAACAAACAGTATCACTACTCATCATACCTCATCTTGCCATACCGGACACAACCGTCCCGACGGGGAACCAGAGATAAGCTCGTGTCTACCCAAGATAGAGGCTTTCTCGGCTTCCTTCTGGTAGGCAAAAAAAGGCATGTGAGAATGATTACTATCGCAAACATATCAAGTTCCAATAATATGAGATCACCAATATGCACCCATGAGTATGATCATATCCTCACAAAGAAAATAACGGATACTCCGCGTCACAGCGGTGTTGTAACTGTATCAAACATCACACGATAATATTATGCTGAGGTTCAAAAATGCTTGCCTTCAAGGTGTGGAGAGGTGAGGTGCTCTCCAAAACTTTTGAAAGTTTTCTTCTCTCTCCAACAAATCCTATTTTAAATAAATTGGAATTAACACATACTTTAAAAATAGTACAAAAAAAGTTGTTTGGAAAATTTTGAAATAAATATGAAACTAAACTAGACAATATTTGGGAAACAACAAAAAAAGAATCAAGTCATTTGGATTTATATTTAAAAAGTTATAGCCAGTCAAAGTTTAGTCAAATTTTGTTTTTAAAATAAAACAGAAAAAGAAAACGTTTCAAATAAGAATACGCTTTCGGGCAGAGGAGACATACTTTGGTCGATTGCGCTTTCACTTAAAACACGCGGGACGGGGGGTCCAGGGGGGCCACTGGTCAGGTTTGACCAGTCGCCGTGCCTCCTTCCTCCTCTAGCCGAATAGAGGCGGGTGCTCCGGCGATCAATGCCGGCGAACGGCGGCTCCTCGCGGGCTCTGGAGGGCAGGGACAGATCCTCCATGATATGACGGTCCTCCCGGTGGTCGAGGGGTTGGTGGGGGCGAAGGGAGTCGCCGGTGGTGAGCTTCGCGGCGGCCGGCGGCTTCGGGAGGTTTGGGGCTCTGGGCTACGGTGGCCCCCGAGAGGGTTTGAGGTGTTGGGCAGCTCCGCAGGGTCAAGGGGAGTCGAGCGGTGGCGCTAGATAGACGGGAGGGCTCGGGTTGCGACTGAATGGACCGAAGGGCGGCGGCGGCTGTACTGGCCGGAGATGGGGAAGAAGACCTTCACTGGTCGATTGGATGCTACGGGGGTGCTAGGTGGGATGGCTTGAGGCCGCATGTGGTTTCGAAGAGGCTCGGGGCTCCTTAAATAGGCGATCAGGGTCGGTCTCGACGATGGCCGTGGATAAGAACGCCGGCGACCGTCATTCTGTAGCTAGGGAGACGTGGCGGCGACGTGCACTTGCAGACGAGGTTGTGGATAAGCTCGGACTGCTCCAAAGGGCAGCTGGCGCACGCGTGTGGCTCGGGCGGCGCCGTCCAGGGCAGGAGCCCACTGTGGACGGTCGCTAGCCGTCGTGGCCGACCTGACGGCGGCGCTGTAGGGCGCCAGGGGCGGCTCTGCAGCGAGGGAGGGGCGGGCATGCTCGCTGCGAGTGGGGAGAGGCCAAAGCGGGCGTGGGGAGGCGGTCGTGCGACACGGCGGCTCAGGCGCCCGCACGTGCAAAACGCGCGCTCTAGGCGTGCCCAGAGCATGCACGAGACGTGCTCGACAAAATTCCAGGGCTTGCTAGAGAATTAGGCGAGGCTGGGGATTAGCAGGCCTGGGTTAGGGTTACCTAGGAGCTTAGTGGACATGTTAGTTTGTCCAGAGGTGCAAGGTCACAGTGCAAAGACAAGAATCATGTCAAAGTTGTCCGTGCGCTCAAGGTGTTTGACAGAATGCCAATGGCATCTAGGCAACTCTTGGGGTGGCCACAATCTCCAGATCAGTGTCTCTTTGGATGATACAGAGGGTGGTGAGGTTAGTTTGCCAAAAGCTCAAACTTGTTAGTGTAAGTTTTGCAAAACTCCAGTTCTGGACAGAAGGAAAAGGGCATAATTTCATGAACCAAGAGTGCTCCAATGAGTCCAACCTCCTGGACTTAAGGGTTTGGTATGGTGTACTACAAGCAGGAGAAAGCTCATGGTCACTAGAGCAAAATTTAATAGGGATGCAGTACAAATCACCAAGCTGGACCAGAATGAAAAAGAGGTTGATGCACTCAAATCTTTCAAAGGGCAACTCTGGGTTTTTGCATAAAGTTGAATAATATACTCCTATGAACATCCCATAATTTTGGTGGAAGTTTTAAAGAAATATTTAATTAGGTTGTAGTGCAAAATTGCCCACTGGACCAAATTTGAAAACTTGGTGTAGAGCTCAAAATCTCCAATGAACAGAAGATATTTTTGCATAAAAGTGATTTAAAAACATCACATGACATCTCCAAATTTTGGTTGGAATTTTAAATAAATTTATCAAATGGTTGTAGTTCAAATAGAGCTCCAAAATTAATGAAAATTCACCTTAGGGAATAAAGCTCAGAAGAAAATAATTATGCAAATAAATTCCACTGATAATAGAAATTTTTTTCTTGAAAGGGCAAACAAGTCCAATAATATATTTGGAAAGTTTTTCCACTTGAGGTAAAAACTCCATAATAATAAGGTAAAAAAAAGGACCTGGAACCAAAAGAAAAGCCAGAAAATAAAAGTTTAAATTTCCTGGCAAAATTTTAATTAATAAAACAAGGTTAAAATTTTGGGGTGTCACAACACTACCCCCTTAAGAAAAAATCTCGTCCTCGAGATTTGCTAAAAGCTGTTTTGAAAATATTACTCTTACCATTTCAAAAATAACCACTTTACTTATGCAATAAAAGTGCGGTTACCGAGAGAGGGCAATAAGTGGTGCAAAACTACAGTGTGGAACACTGGCGCTGCGTGGAAAAATCCATGGTTAGGTGAAAACAAGGGATTTCTACGTTGGGATACAGTAAATTTAGAATAAACTTTAAATTCTAAAATACGCTGGTCGTACCCGAGGGCACAGTGCTCTCTCTGGCTGGCAGGTGGACCCGGGGCCCACTGGCAGCCTCTTCTTCTCCTCTGGTTCTCTCTTCTTCCTCTCTCTCGTGCGCTTTCCCGCGCTTTCTCCACCGGCGACGTCTAGCGCGTAGGGCATCTAGGCCGTACCTGCGGTAGTGCGCGGCGTGCTAGCTGCCGGTGCAGCGTGCACTCACCTCGCGGGCTAGCGTGCTGTCGGCACTGCTTGCGGATTCGCCTCCGAACACCGGCGATCGGGCGACGAGCGGTGCTGGTGGACTTCGCCCACCGTACACCGATCTCAAGCTATAAAATGGCCGAGGGTCTTCTCTCTTCTTCCTCACACCTGGCCTCGCTTCTCCTTCTCCTTCTCCATTTCCGTTTACAGAAGCTCGAGACGAGGCTCTAATGGCGGGGGCGGTGCCGGACTGGTATGTGATCCTGGTGTGCGAAGGGCTGGCGGCATTGCTAGGGCTGTCCGTGCTCCTGTGTGTAATGATCCTCGATGATCGTCATGATGCTGCCGCTCGAGTGTTGTTTCTCCGCGGTGGCGGTGATCACGAGGAGTAGGTGTGGTGTCGGGTGCTAACTGTTGTCGGTATGCTGGGTAACTTGCACCCGGATGATTACCCACTAATCTCTCCTTCAAAGACTGTGGTGTTTTAGGGAGATGGTTAGCCAGATGCAACGCGGTTACGTGGTGTTGTGAGAAGTGTATGTGTTCGAGTGGTTGTGGTTGTGAGTCTGCTGTCGTGGTGCTGCGTGAATAAAAATCCATGTCGCGAGGAGATATATGCTGCAGCAACTCAGGGGAAAAAGAAATCTCACTCCGAGATTTTTCGCGAGAGAAAGATTAGTTAGACAAAATTTACAGCAGCAAAAACTACTCACCACAATTGCAACAAAAATTTCTCTCATCGCACAAGATTTAGAATAACATGCATGAGTTACAACACTTAGCTAAATGCTGGAATAAAAGAACAAGGCAGTGACGTCTAGAATGAGAACGGCAACTGGACAGGGTCCTAAGAAAATGTCTCTGGTACTGGGGCGCACTCTTCTTCTATCGGGGGAAGTGGTTTGACCAGTCGATGAACGCGTCTTTCTTGGTCAGGCCTCAGTGGTCTGCCAATGGTGATCTGAGGATTTAAATCAGTGAGGCTCTGTAGATAACCCATCACTCACTGCGTCAAACGCTCTTGAGCGATGACATACTGGACAAGGTTGGCCAGTACTGGGTCTCTCTCGATTCGTCCATCGGGAAAATATGCTACTTCTCCGGGTGCTGCATGGCTCGGAAAGTAATAATACCCTCGTTCGCTGGCATAGGGTACCGCGAATCGAAGGCGAACAATCGCTTCGTGTGCAGCCGCTTCTATGGCCATCTGCGGAGTCGGCATAGATTTCCCCAGGAAGGAGACTTCCGTTGGGTCTTGGTTTGAGTTTACGGGAGGGATGTGCACTACTGCCCAATATTTCGAGGTGGATGAGGTGATCCTCGACTTGAGCAGCTCGTACTGGGGTGGCTGGGTAGAACCCATGGTACTGCAGGTAAAGTCCCACAATATTTTAACAAAGCTACCCGGGGTTGCATCTGGGGTTCTCAGATAAATGCTAGGGCTCGGCATGGCAAGAAATGGTTGTGAGGGTTGCGCACAAGATGAGGGGTACTCGGCAAGGTCATGAGGTGGCCTTTTATATAGTGACTGGGCTGGGTTATTCACCGCGGTGAGGGGCACTAGCTTGCTGGTTCTACTCTCATGGGGGTCGGGGTCAAAGCCACAGATACACACATCTCACAAAAGTGACGTGTTACTGTGGGTGCCGTCGGGGTTGGTTTTGGTAGCTACGCCCAGAATTAAAAATGTAACCGTACATCAATACAACTACTATTTAAATTAGGGGCGCACATGTAGATAACATTGCGGTAATACAAGATCACACAACTACAGGTTGTGGACATACTGAGACTCGGTACTACTCGAGTGACTCAGTCCACCTCGTTTATATCTAAGCGGGCGTGCCTTGTGGCTGTTGAGGCTTCTCCATTGGCCTCACCGTCGGGGTTAGCTGGAGGGGGTTGAGGAACTACAGGGTCGGGGTAGTGATGATGACCATCGCGGGGATTGTTGGCCACAATCCCGTTGGAGTGTGTTCCCAAAAGGCGACGAAGCACTTCTGGGGTCATCAAAGCACCTTGGTTGATGGCTGGGGCTGACCTCAAGGTCTCGATCGGTTGTCCGAACAGCACGACTGGATTGTCGGCGTCAGGCCTCATCTTCTCTTCTTGCTGGGGGTCGGTGGATCAGTTCTCCACGAGCTGCGATTAGATCAAGGGTGATTTGATCGAACAGTCCCTCTAGTGCACTTACATAGCGCACCAGATGCAATAATGTAGGATCCGTCTCGTGATCTCCGTTGGCAACTTGGGGTGGTCTACCATACCCGTCACGGCTGGGGTAGTAGTAGAATGAGCGACAGTTAACTCTGGGCGACAAGTGCCGGAGTTGAACTATAGCCTCTCGAGCAGCTAGTTGGATGGCTTGTGGCTCAAAGGAAGTTGTCCTTCCGGTGAACCTGTAGGGGCGTTCTGGCGATAGACCCCTACCATAGACGTGCACAGTGGCCCAAAATTGACGGCTCTCACCGCTCATGGACCCTTGGTACACAACATATTCTGGGGGCTCTTCTAATGCAAAGGCACGGCGGGTGAGGTTTGCTAGCACGGTCACAAAACCTCCAAGGTTGGTTGATGTGGTCTCATTGTGAACAATGGGGCCAGGCATTCTAGCTTGGTTTGGGGTTAGAGGCTATGTTGTGCTGGGTCGAGGCTAGCATGCCCTTTTTATAGAAAAAGGGGGCGGAGTCGTCCTTCGCACGCTTGTGAAAAATACTATTCAGGGGCCGGTCACTGGCGCATGATCGACAGGCTAGGCTGATAGGTTGGGCACCGACTGCCAAAAGGTGTCGGGTCACTGTGTGGCTATCTTACACGAGAAGCTTGGCCGGGGTTTTGGTTAAGGTCTGGTGGGTTGGTTTACCTAGGTTTTTCGACCTGGCCAAGATAGGATTAGCCAATGGTCAGCCTGGCTCTGATACCAAGTTTGTCAGGACCGGATTTTAGGGATATTAATTTCCCAAAAGCGGCCCTTGTGCTCACCAGCCCCAAGATTATTGTTAGCTGATGAGACACCAACTTGTTATAGAAACTCCAAGCAAAATACAAAATATGAAGTACAAGACCATTCTGGCCTATGGGTACAACAATTGGTTTCTAGTGGTTGATGGCGGAAGCGGTTTGCGGATCATCAGCGTCTATGGGACTCCATTTCCCACAGGAACAGCTGACCAGGATAACTCCTATCTTCGCGAGGCTGCTATCACCATTACGTAGGTTCCGGGGTTGTCATCCCAACGCTCCTTTCCATGCAAGAAATCTGGCCAAGACAATAGCCAGGGACAAGGCAGTGAGTACTTTGAATGTACTCGCAAACATTAAGAACACAGGTATAATATAGCCATTGATAATCATGTTTTGAAATATTCCATGATCACTTCGTCAGTTATGAAATAAGGTTCATGATGCACGCAAGCAGATCATTCAAATAAAACATGAGTAAACAATCAGGGAGTAGAAATGAAAAGCACCGATCGGGTGTCTGAAGCGACGCCTCGAAAGGATAATAATATGGAGCGTGCCTCAGTCGGGCGTCTGTGCGACACCACATAAAGGGCTTATAAGTAAATGAAATAACAAGCATGCCACAGTCGGGCGTCTGTGCGACACCACATAAAGGGCTTATAAGTAAATGAAATAACAAGCATGCCACAGTCAGGCGTCTGAGCGACACCACATAAAGGGCTTATAAGTAAATAAAATAACACGCATGCCACAGTCGGGCGTCTGGGCGACACCACATAAAGGGCTTATAAGTAAATGAAATAACCCGCATGCCACAGTCGGGCGTTTGGGCGACACCACATAAAGGGCTTATATAAGAATAATCACGGTGAATATCTAGGAGGTAGAACCGTCCCAGGGATACTCAATAATTCAAATAACATAAATGGCTAGTCCATAATAATAATAATCATAATCGTCATACGTCACTAGTCATAATCAATGTTCTAGTTTAGTAGTTTTTCCTCCGAAGACCGACACTTGACCCATCCCAGACTGTAGTCCTTAACCATGGACACGGCTATTCGAATAGGTATAATATCTCTGCAGAGGGTGTACTCTGTACCCATGAGTAACGGATTTCTTTAGTCCATCCGAACTAATTCCGGCTACGGTCTTTTAGTCGAAAACATGCCTGACTTGCACACACCAGCTTAACTTTACTCGTGTCTGGAATCACCCACGACACCTGTTAAGCAAAACTCTAAGTGGGGAGGCTACAACCTCGCGTAGCATGGGATCAAATTTCTATCGCGCGCTCTAAGGGGTGCCCCCCTCTCGGTCCCAACCGAAAACACCCATGCCCCCGGACCAGGTGGCATGCCTACCGGATGCAGCCGGTATCTTCCACCATGGCCTCTCTATATGGTGTGTGCTAGACAGGGGTTGACAACTTACTGAACCGTACCCTACCTACGGCAGGGACAAGTGGCAGCACGAAACAAGTATGGGGGTTACTGGAACAAGACTCGATCTACGGCCGACTCAAGAGGCTTAAGTATTTCCTGCATGATTAGTATAACAAATATGTTTCAATCCAACAGACAGTATCACTACTCATCATACCTCATCTTGCCATACCGGACACAACCGTCCCGACGGGGAACCAGAGATAAGCTCGTGTCTACCCAAGACAGAGGCTTTCTCGGCTTCCTTCCGGTAGGCAAAAAAAGGCATGTGAGAATGATTACTATCGCAAACATATCAAGTTCCAATAATATGAGATCACCAATATGCACCCATGAGTATGATCATATCCTCACAAATAAAATAACGGATACTCCGCATCACAGCGGTGTTGTAACTGTATCAAATATCACACGATAATATTATGTCGAGGTTCAAAAATGCTTGCCTTCAAGGTGTGGAGAGGTGAGGTGCTCTCCAAAACTTTTGAAAGTTTTCTTCTCTCTCCAACAAATCCTATTTTAAATAAATTTGAATTAACACAAACTTTAAAAATAGTACAAAAAAAGTTGTTTGGAAAATTTTGAAATAAATATGAAAATAAACTAGAAAATATTTGGGAAACAACAAAAAAAGAATCAAGTCATTTGGATTTATATTTAAAAAGTCATAGCGAGTCAAAGTTTGGTCAAATTCTGTTTTTAAAATAAAACAGAAAAAGAAAACATTTCAAATAAGAATACGCTTTCGGGCAGAGGAGACGTACTTTGGTCGATTGCGCTTTCACTTAAAACACGCGGGCCGGCTCGGGGTCACTAACATTGGGTCCAGGGGGGCCACTGGTCAGGTCTGACCAGTCGCCGTGCCTCCTTCCTCCTCTGGCCGAACAGAGGCGGGTGCTCCGGCGATCAATGCCAGCGAACGGTGGCTCCTCGTGGGTTCCGCAGGGCAGGGATGGATCCTCCATGATATGACGGTCCCCCCGGTGGTCGAGGGGTTGGTGGGGGCGAAGGGAGTCGCAAGTGGTGAGCTTCGCGGCGGCCGGCGGCTTCGGGGGGTTTGGGGCTCTGGGCTACGGTGGCTCCCGAGCGGGTTTGAGGTGTTGGGTGGCTCCGCAGGGTCAAGGGGAGTCGAGCGGTGGCGCTAGATGGACGGGAGGGGCTCGGGTTGCGACTGAATGGACCGGAGGATGGCGGCGGCTGTACTGGCCGGAGAGGGGGAAGAATACCTTCACTGGTCGATTGGCTGCTACGGGGGTGCTAGGTTTGGTGGCTTGAGGTCGCCTGTGGTTTCGGAGAGGCTTGGGGCTCCTTAAATAGGAGATCGGGGTCGGTTCCGACGATGGCCGTGTATAAGAACGCCGGCGACCATCATTCTGTAGCTAGGGCGATGTGGCGGCGACGTGCGCTTGCAGACGAGCTTGTGGATAAGCTCGGACTGCTCCAGAGGGCAGCTGGCGCACGCGTGTGGCTCGGGCGGCGCCGTCCGGGGCAGGAGCCCACTGTGGCCGGTCGCTAGCCGTCGTGGCCGACCCGACGACGGCGCTGTAGGGCGCCAGGGGCGGCTCTGCGGCGAGGGAGGGGGCGGGCGTGCTGGCTGCGAGTGGGGAGAGGCCAGAGCAGGCGCGGGGAGGCGGCCGTGCGACGCGGCGGCTCGGGCGCCCGCACGTGCAAAACGCGCGCTCTGGGCGCGCCCAGAGCATGCACGAGACGTGATCGATAGAGTGCCAGGGCTTGCTAGAGGATTAGGGCGAGGCTGGGGATTAGCAGGCCTGGGTTAGGGTTAGCTAGGAGCTTAGTGGACATGTTAGTTTGTCCAGAGGTGCAAGGTCACAGTGCATAGACAAAAATCATGTCAAAGCTGTCCATGCGCTCAAGGTGTTTGACAGAATGCCAATGGCATCTAGGCAACTCTTAGGGTGGCCACAATCTCCAGATCAGTGTCTCTTTGGATGATACAAAGGGTGGTGAGGTTAGTTTGCTAAAAGCTCAAACTTGTTAGTGTAAGTTTTGCAAAACTCCGGTTCTGGACAGAAGGAAAAGGGCATAATTTCATGAACCAAAAGTGCTCCAATGAGTCCAACCTCCTGGACTTAAGGGTTTGGTATGGTGTACTACAAGCAGGAGAAAGCTCATGGTCACTAGAGCAAAATTTAATAGGGATGCAGTACAAATCACCAAGCTGGTCCAGAATGAAAAAGAGGTTGATTCACTCAAATCTTCCAAAGGGCAACTCTGGGTTTTTGCATAAAGTTGAATAATATACTCCTATGAACATCCCACAATTTTGGTGGAAGTTTTAAAGAAATATTTAATTAGGTTGTAGTGCAAAATTGCCCACTGGACCAGATTTGAAAACTTGGTGTAGAGCTCAAAATCTCCAATGAACAGAAGATATTTTTGCATAAAGTGATTTAAAAACATCACATGACATCTCCAAATTTTGGTTGGAATTTTAAATAAATTTATCAAATGGTTGTAGTTCAAATAGAGCTCCAAAATTAATGAAAATTCACCTTAGGGAATAAAGCTCAGAAAAAAAATTATGCAAATAAATTCCACTGATAATAGAAATGTTTTTCTTGAAAGGGCAAACAAGTCCAATAATATATTTGGAAAGTTTTTCCACTTGAGGTAAAAACTCCATAATAATAAGGTAAAAAGGACCTGAAACCAAAAGAACATCCAGAAAATAAAAGTTTAAATTTCCTGGCAAAATTTTAATTAATAAAACAAGGTTAAAATTTTGGGGTGTCACATCCTCCACCAAGTTGTAAGTGAACAAAAGTACTTTTGGTAAATATATTTTGCTTTATCTCTGCGGACAATAACCGAGACGTATGTCTTGCAGTCCGGATCGTAGCTCTTCCCGACAGAGTTCGTCTTCAGGGGATCTTCTTCCGAAGATGATGGAGAGCGAAACGCCTCCCCTTGTCTCCCCGCCTCCTAGGGCGGATTACCCTAAGGTGTCATCACGGATGATTTCTCCTGATCCGCCAAGGCCAGAAGATAACCCTTCGGCCACCTGAAGTCCGAAGTATTCGGCTCCTAAGGGAAGTAACAGAAAGAGTCCGGTGTTGTCCGGTGCGCAACCGGACGTACTGACGGGTCTTTTGGAGCAAGCGGCTATCTCGGAGGAGCATTGTACTTTAATGGGTACATTGGTTGAGAGGATCTCATCCGCCAGAAGTGGGTTGCATGAAGCTTTTACGAGCCTGCTAAAAGGCTTTGAGGTACGCAAAAAAATTGACAGTACCGCACACGCTAGGTGTGCTCTATACAGATAGTAGCCCCTGAGACTCTGGTTGCTGTCCCGAGGCGGCAAACAAAGGATCATAGTCCCAGGTAATGATCGCGCTGCTTTTATGTGCAGGCAGCGAATGATCCGGTGGCTGGCCGGACTGCTGAGTTTGCCAGACTAAGCCGACAACTGGATGCGGCAGATGTCGACATTGCGCTTGTGAACAAGCGGCTTGACAAGGCACAAGGTATGTATTTTCGGGTGGCCAGCAAGTATTAAGAGGAGCATGATGCTAGTATCTATAATACGTTTTGACTGCGGATGGAGCTGCTGCCATTGAGACCCTTCGGGCGGAACTTGCCCGAGCCAAGGAACAAGCCAGGAGGAGTGATGCGGCCGCCCTAAAGGTGGCCGAAGACTTAAGAGCCGAACAGGCTGCCCATCGCAAGAGCGAAGATGAAATAGCCAAGATGGCTGTTGAGCTGAAACATGCCGCCAGCCGATATGAGCTTCATGAAAAGGAAAGCCAAGTGAGAGCGGCTGACCTGAAGAGAGCCGTGGAGACAGCCAAGGAAACCCGTTCTAAAATCAGAGCGGCGGAGGAGGAGCTCCGTCAAGCCGGAGATATCGTGGCTGGGAAGCCCTTTTTGTTGCGGACGAAGTTCGGAGATCCGAAGTATGCCCCTCTGGATCGATTATGGAGTGCTGCAGATGCGTATGCGGACTTGGCAATGAGTGTTGCTGATGCGACTGCATTTTTGAAAGATCAAGAAGATCACGAAGTAGAGAAGTTGTTCTGCTCGCAGTTCAGTGCTCCGACGCGTCCGCTGCTATTAAATGAGAAAATGGCTAAGTGGGCTGAGCTCCATAGGTTGTCCGGGCTTGCCATGAGGTCTTTCTTGGATCACCTTTGGCCGGAAGGACCAATGCCAAATAGTTATTTTGGTTTAGTGCAACGATTCCTTGGTGCTGTGCAGCATATCGATGTCATAAAGAGGTCAGTGTGCATAGAGGGTGCGCGGATGGCTCTTGCCCGTGTTAAGACATACTAGGCAGAGATGGATGCCACCGCTATTGCAACACAGGGTCCGGCCGTAGGCCAGGTCTCGGCCGAGAACTATTTAGAAGAAGTCCTAGAAGGCGCTCGTTTAATAGAGGCTTAGTGCTTCAAGAGTATCATGTTCGAGTGACATGTATCCCCATTGTAAAAATAGTATTATTTGAATTATACAGGCTGTTTTTATTGCCTGAAGGTATTATGATGCCTCCTGTGCGGTCGTTTATGTAAGTATATAACCTGAAAGTTTGCAGTCGTCGGCTTCAGCCCCCACGCACATAATGCGGAGGTGTTCGGAAAAGCACGTATTCACGCTTGATCCAACATCTTGGTCCATGAAGGAGGTGATAGCGCGGAGAACAAGGCAATCGGACTATATTGCTTTAACACTTTCACTTAGCCATAGGAGTTTGACAGTGGGGCTACTATATAGCCCCTGGTACTTCCGCGCTTATCCGAATACGGTGCGCGTACATACATGACCTGGAAACCGGTCCTTCGTTAATGCGGAGGAATCCCGAAGATTCCGCTGAGTCCTCGAGTGGCTGACCAGTCTCGCGCTTTATCATGACAGTCAGTTTTCGGCTTTCTCTACTGAGGTGCTCATCCAGATGAACCAGGGCACAATCATAGTAGTTCTCCTGGTGCCACCTTAGCCGATAGAGCGTAACGTAAGATAGCAAAACACAGGAGCCGGGCAAACCCAACATTTGACCAAAGACATGATTCGGAGCTGATGCATATAAGGCAAAACTCGCGACGCTGAACATTCCCTAAGGTATTCAGACTTTACAACATATACCGGGCTGAGCAAAGCCCTTGATAATGAACCCTGAATTTCCAGGTACGTGCATTAGTCTGACATGGCGAAAATGCCAATAACGTCAGCATCCCTCTCGGTTGTGATAAGTATCCGGAGGGTGTGAAGCAACAAGAGACAGTGAGAAAGGTTTACACAGGGTCTTAATCTAAAAAGAAACCTTTGAGCGGGGCCCTACTGCACGTCTGCGCATGTGTCTCTGTTGTGCCGTGTCCTGGAAGGGTGTAGCACGATTGTCATCTGCAAGAGAGAAAAAACCCAGGTGAAAGTCTACGTGCGGAAAATTGGTTATTATTAATAGACCATGGAAATTCAATCTAAGTAAGGTCAAGCCGAACTATAGTCCTTTTTACATGCGGGAAGCCCCTAGCGCCACCTATGGGGGTATATCCATCGACCCAATCTCGGGTTTATCTGAACTGTTACAGCGAGGGGTGTGCTGGACTCGTCTAGCCGTGTCCACGGTCTTGACGACCAATCATTTATTCTGGTTGGAGGAGTCGTTTTAGTGTTCGGCTGCGAAAGCCACCGTACTTTCCTCCGCATGTAAGGAACGCTCTGAGTTTCTGCTAAGTATGATGATGCCACGTGGACCGGGCATCTTAAGCTTGAGATAAGCGTAACGCGGTATTGCATTAAAATGAGCGAAGGCTGTTCTTCCTGGTAGTGCTTGATAGCCGCTTCGAAATAGAGCGATGTCAAAGGTTAATTCTTCGCTTCGGAAGTTGTCGGGAGAACCAAATACAACCTCTTATACTATAGAGCCCGTGCAGCGGGCCTCTGGGCCTGGTACTACTCCTTTAAAGGTAGTATTGCTTTGGCTGATTCTTGCTGGGTCTATCCCCATTTTGCGGATTGTGTCTTGATATATCAGATTAAGACTACTGCCGTCGTCCATAAGGACTCGAGTGAGATGGTATCCGTCAATTATTGGGTCTAGTACCAAGGCAGCCGATCCTCCGTGCCAGATACTAGTCGGGTGATCCCTGTGATCAAAAGTGATTGGGCAGGCCGACCAAGGGTTGAACTTGGGGGTAACGGGCTCTACGGTGTATACGTCTCGGAGTGCGCGTGTGCTCCTCCTTTTCGTTACGTGAATCATGTTCACTGTTTTGACTTCTGGTGGGAATTTTTTCTATCCCCCAGTGTCTTGTTGGTGAGGCGCATCCTCGTCTTCACTTGGTGTCTCCCTCCCCTTGTGTTCAACGTTTAGCTTGCCGGCCTACTTAAAGACCCAGCATTCTCTGTTGGTGTGATTTGCAGGTTTATCGGAGGTGCCGTGAATCTGACATAATCTGTCCAGAATCTTGTTTAGGCTGGATGGTCCATCTCTGCTGCCTTTGAATGGCTTTTTCCGTTGACCATGTCGAGAGCCCCTGAATCCGGCGTTTACCGCCGTGTTGTCTGGGATGTCATCTTTGCTTCGACGCTTGTTTTTATCGCGTCATGGTTTTCCATTGCCATCCTTGACTTCGGATGTGCTTGGGTCGCTAGTGCCGCTGCGGGCCAGCCAACTATTCCCGCCCGCGCAAAAGCAGGTCATAAGGCTTGTTAGGGCTGCCATTGTCCTTGGTTTTTCCTGGCCGAGGTGTCTGGCAAGCCATTCGTCCTGGAGACAATGTTTAAAGCCGCTAAGGCTTCGGCGTCCAGGCAATCGACAATTTGATTATTCTTAGTGAGGAATCTGTTCCAAAGCTTTCGGGCTGATTCTCCGGGTTGTTGAATTATGTGACTTAAATCGTCTGCATCTGGAGGTCGGACATAGGTCCCTTGAAAATTAGCCCTGAATGCGTCCTCGAGCTCTTCCCAACTTCCAATTGAGTTTTCAGGGAGGCTTTTCAACTAGTGCCTAGCTGGTCCTTTCAACTTTAAGGGCAAGTATTTGATGGCGTGGAGATCATCTCCACGAGCCATGTGGATGTGAAGGATAAAGTCCTCAATCCAGACCCCAGGGTATGTAGTTCCGTCGTATGACTCTATGTTCACGGGTTTGAATCCTTCTGGGAATTCATGATCCAGTACCTCGTCGGTGAAGCATAGGGGGTGCGCGGCACCCCTGTATTTGGGTGTGTCTGACGGTTGTAGTGTTCGGTTTTGATTCCAAACTATTATTCTGTCAGTATAGTCATTTGGGAGGCGATGATTCTGTGCTGGAACGCGCTTCCTAGGTCCGTAAATGGACCTAGTCAAACCGGATTTTTTGTGTAGGCCCTCACATAGGCCGTGTGCTGACTTGTGTACATCATCGTTAGCCGCCCTGTCGTGACCACGGGGTGGCCGGTCCGGTTGATCGGCCATTTTATTTTCTGGCTGAGTGGGCTCTAAGGCCTCATCGTCGAATTCAGGCAATAGCTTGCGCTTTGGATAGCTTTTTGTGTGGTGATTACCACCATACTTTTCTTCCGTGTCAAGCACTTTATTCCATCTGTTGTTGAGCGTATTCTGTGCGGTCTTAAGCCATTGCTTCTGATTCTTCAGGCTCCGCACCATTTCAATGAGCCTTTTATGAAGGTTCTCTTGTTCCAAGTGTCTTTCAGGGATGATGTGTTGTAGGATCGAAAGTATGTCTAGAGGGGGGGTGATTAGACTACTTGACCAAATAAAAATCTATCCTTTTCCCAATTTTAGTCTTTGGCAGATTTTAGCTATCTTAGCACAAGTCAAGCAATCTTAACACAATTCAAGCAAGCATGCAAAGAGTCTATGAGCAGCGGAAAGTAAAGCATGCAACTTGCAAGAATGTAAAGGGGAGGGTTTGGAGAATTCAAACGCAATTGGAGACACGGATGTTTTGTCATGGTTCCGATAGGTGGTGCTATCGTACATCCACGTTGATGGAGACTTCAACCCATGGAGGGTAACGGTTGCGCGAGTCCACGGAGGGCTCCACCCACGAAGGGTCCACGAAGAAGCAACCTTGTCTATCCCATCATGGCCATCGCCCACGAAGGACTTGCCTCACTAGCGGTAGATCTTCATGAAGTAGGCGATCTCCTTGCCCTTACAAGCTCCTTGGTTCAACTCCACAATCTTGACGGAGGCTCCCAAGTGACACCTAGCCAGTCTAGGAGACACCACTCTCCAAGAAGTAACAAATGGTATGTTGAACTCCTTGCTCTTGTGCTTCAAATGATAGTCCCCCCAACACTCAACTCTCTCTCACAGGATTTGGATTTGGTGGAAAGAAGATTTGAGTGGAAAGCAACTTGGGGAAGGCTAGAGATCAAGATTCATATGGTGTGAATGGAATATCTTGGCCTCAACACATGAGTGGTGGTTCTCTCTCAGAAAATGTGTATTGGAAGTGTAGGTATGTTCTGATGGCTCTCTCCACGAATGAAGAGTGGGTGGAGGGTATATATAGCCTCCACACAAAAACTAACCATTACACACAACTTGCCAATCTCGGTGGGACCGAATTAAGAAACTCGGTCGGACCGATTTAGCAAACCTAGTGATCGTTAGGATTTTCGGTGGGACTGAGATGCAACTCGGTAGGACCGATATGGTTAGGGTTAGGGTATAACGTAATCTCGGTATGACCGATTACACAAACTCGATGGGACCGATTTGGTAATAAGCTAACCAGAGAGTTGGTCAGGTAAACTTGGTGGGACCGACCGCTCATTCCGGTGGGACCGAAATGTTATAAAAGGGAAACAGAGAGTTTACATTGCAATCTCGGTGGGACCGATCGCTCATCTTGGTAGGGCCGAAACATTACAAAGGGAAACAGAGAGATTACAACCCCATCTCAGTGTGACCGAGATCCCTATCGAGAGACCGATTTTCCTAGGGTTTGTGGCAGTGGCTATGACATCTGAAGAAGCATCTCAGTATCTTCTGAAGAGCAAGCAAGATTAGCTTGGCTACTTGATTGCCTCCACTCTGAGGATTGAGAAGGGACTGGCCACCCTGACTCAAAACCAGGAGAGCTTGGAGAGGATCGTGGAGCAGAAGTTCTATGACTTGGATGTGAAGGTAATTGAGATCCAGTCTGTTGTGGAGCAACTCCAGGATGATATGCAGGAGAGGAAGGGCAAGACAACCACTGATGCATTTTCCAGAGTGCCTAGAGCTCAGAGGTCTGCTGCAGTGCCTGTTCCAGACACCGATTTTCCTAGGGTTTCTGTCAGCCTTTGCCTTCTCCTTCTTGGCTTGTGCGTGCACAGAAGATGGTTCATTTTCATCCATCACCACAGTGTTGTCCTTAAATTCTAGGTAGATGGGCAGGTGCTCCTTGTCCAGCAGATATGTGCCTGTGCCCATCTTGGAGTTAATCAGCTCCTGAATATGTGGGGCATATCCACAACTCCTCTTCTGATCTGCAGCTGTCCTCTTTATGGTTTCAACTATAAGACTCATGACTTTGAACTTTTGTGGAACATCAAAAATGTGCAGCAAGTTTATTGCATGGCCTCTGATCATCTTGTGATCGCCTGACTTTGGCAAGAGAGTGTGCCTGAGGATCCAATTTATAGTAGGCAATCCTGACAGAAGGTAATGTACAGATCCAAACTTATGTGTCTCAAGGGCAGCATCTAGGATCTCCGTGTACATGTGTGCCATGGAGTTGTGATCCTTCTTCTTCTTGGCATAGACATCAAGTCATCTTCACTCTCTTATGGAGCATTGATCAACTTAGCCCATTCTGCAACTGTTGACTGGTACCTCGTACCTTCAGACATCCAGACAATCCTTCCATCTGGGTAGAAGTGAGCTGTGGAGTAGAACTGCATGATAAGCTCATCATTCTATTTTGTGAGCTTCTGAGCCACAAACTCATCAACTCCACAAGCCTTGAAACTGTCATACACACCTGGATAATGTTCATCATTCTCCCTGATGTACTCCCAGTCGACCCATCTCATGTCACACACTATGGGCTTCTTGTCAAGCAACACTGTCTCATAGAAGTCCTGTTGTTGTATGGAACATGTAGTCCACAGCAGTCCTTCTCCTGGTGGCATATGGATCAGACTCTCTCCATAGCCTCAACCCTGAATCCTTCCTGATCTTCATGTTTTCTGCAATTGGATGAGCATCATTGTGATCTGGATTTTTTGGCTTCAACTTCCTCAAGACATGTGACTCATCATCTTCTTCTTCCATTTCAGCTTCAGGCACTGGGGCCTTGTTCTTCTCCTCAGCAGGGATGTTCCTGGTGCTCCTCTTTGGTTGGCTTTGGAGCTAGAGCAGCAGCCTTAGGAGCAGTCTTAGGCTTAGATGGAACAGCCCCTGCCCTGATGGCATCACCCATAAGCTTCTGAGCTTTGGGTGCTGGTGCAGCATCTTCTTCCTCTTCGTCTTCAGAATCTCTCATGATTGACGATCTCCCGAGCACTCTAGCAGTGGTTTTCTTGACCCTCTCTTTCCTCTTCTTCCCTTTTGCAGCAGCTTCTTTGGGTTCAAATTCCAAAGGTACTTGAGTAGAGGCTCTGGCTTTAGACATGGGAATTCTCTTTGCAGGTATTTTGGTCTTCATACCAGGCTTAGTTGCAGCAGCAGTGCTATACTCCTTTTTAACCACTTTCTTCTTGGAAGTGGCCTCATCCTCAACTGCCACATAGTCTTCATCCTCACATTCAGACGTTTTCTTATTTCTAGCCCTGGTGGCAGCTTTGGGTAAGTTGCTTGGGGTGCTCCTGCTACCATCATCTGAGCTGCTAGAGGGACTAGTGCCCTCACTCAAGTGAACCTGCTCCTCTGACTTGTTCTGGCTGTCACTCTGATCAGACATATTGCAAACACTGACAGCAGACCCTATGAATAGATATAGATGAGATAGAGTGGATGAGCATCACAAAATGCAGAGGTTTTTGCAAAATAATGAGTCAAAAACTTAGTTTTAGTTTTCCACAAAAAGATTTCGGATCAACCGATTTGTAAAGTCAGTGATACCGAAGCAGCTGTTGGAACCTAAACTAGTGAGCTCGGTCAGACCGAGTCACAGTTCGGTGGCACCGAGACTGCTAGGGTTTCACAAAGTCCTGAACTCGGTCACACCGATTTGCAATTCTCGGTCAAACCGAGAATCACATGTGCAATGGCCTGAGCCGAATCGGTGGTACCGAGTTCCACAACTCGGTGGGTCCGAGATGGTTTCGGCGGAAACCTAACCCTAAATTCTCAATTCACGACTAAACTACGGAGTGTTTTCGATGGATAGAATGATCTCAATCGTGGCAAGATACATGGCGAACACAATATGCTAGGAATCAGATAAGGGTAGCACAGTGATCGAGTTCATACCCTAGTTCGGCGATGAACTCGCTACGGCGGCAACGGCGGGGTTGATTCCCGTTGACGGCGGCGGAGACCAGCGGCAGGAGGCGGCTGGCGACGAGGAGGACGATCCGGAGACCCTGGAGGCATAGCAGGCTAAGCACGGGTCGAGGAGGTTCGGAAAGTTTTCCAAAATTTGACCCGTGGATATATATAGCCTGACCCTGTCGGTGGGACCGAGTGGAACAACTCGGTGGCACTGAGATTCATAACTGCAAGCAGTTACTGAAACTCGGTATGACCGAAAAGTTCGAATCGGTTGCACCGAGGTTGAAAACCTAGATCGACTTAGTGATCTCGGTATGACCGAAATGGGTGAATCGGTCAGACCAAAACGCACAAAGAAGTTTTGGAAGTTTAAGTCTATGACGAATCGGGGACTCCGAGTGCTCCTCACACAGAGTGGTTCGAATCTGACTTGATCAAATTTTGTGATACAGCATGAATAGAGTTTGAGATGAGAAAAGCATAGATAGCTAGAGAAGGTTCTTAGGCATTCTTGTCCATCCACTTGGCCAAAAGAAAAGGAAACCAATCAATCAAAACAACAAGTGGAAGTCCTCGAATGAGTAAATTATGCAACCAACATGCTCACACAATAAAATGACAAATGAAATATGTGGCAAATCATGCACAAACAATTCTAGCATCTATCAAGCAATTGGCGATGACTAGGTCATCTATATATGAGTATATTGACTTAGGGGTTACCACTTTTACATAAAGTGTTGTTGTGTTCACACCATTAGAGTTGCTTTAACTCAATTGTTAGAGTAAAGCTCCCCCTAGATGTGAGATCTGAAGGAAATATGCCCTAGAGGCAATAATAAAGTTATTACTTATTTCCTTATATCATGATAAATGTTTATTATTCATGCTAGAATTGTATTAACCAGAAACATAATACATGTGTGAATACATAGACAAACAGAGTGTCACTAGTATGCCTCTACTTGACTAGCTTGTTGATCAAAGATGGTTATGTTTCCTAACCATAGACATGACTTGTCATTTGATTAACGGGATCACATCATTAGGAGAATGATGTGATTGACTTGACCCATTCTGTTAGCATAGCACTTGATCATTTAGTATGTTGCTATTGCCTTCTTCATGACTTATACATGTTCCTATGACTATGAGATTATGCAACTCCCGTTTACCGAAGGAACACTTTGTGTGCCACCAAACATCACAACATAACTGTGTGATTATAAAGGTGCTCTACAGGTGTCTCCGAAGGTACTTGTTGGGTTGGCGTATTTCGAGATTAGGATTTGTCACTCCGATTGTCGGAGAGGTATCTCTGGGCCCACTCGGTAATGCACATCACTATAAGCCTTGCAAGCATTGCAACTAATGAGTTAGTTACGGGATGATGTGTTACGGAACGAGTAAAGAGACTTGCTGGTAACGAGATTGAACTAGGTATTGAGATACCGACGATCGAATCTCGGGCAAGTAACATACCGATGACAAAGGGAACAACGTATGTTGTTATGCGGTCTGACCGATAAAGATCTTCATAGAATATGTAGGAGCCAATATGAGCATCCAGGTTCCGCTATTGGTTATTGACCGGAGACGTGTCTCGGTCATGTCTACATTGTTCTCGAACCCGTAGGGTCCGCACGCTTAACGTTACGATGACAGTTTCATTATGAGTTTATATGTTTTGATGTACCGAAGGTTGTTCGGAGTCCCGAATGTGATCACGGACCTGACGAGGAGTCTCGAAATGGTCGAGACATGAAGATTGATATATTTGAAGCCTATGTTTGGACATTGGAAGTGTTCCGAGTGAAATCGGCATTTTACCGGAGTACCGGGAGGTTACCGGAACCCCCCGGTAACCTAATGGGCCTTAATGGGCCTGGTGGAGGAAGAGGAGAGGAGGCCAAGGGGCAGCCGCGCGCCCCTCCCCCTCCCAAGTCCGAATTGGACAAGGAGGGGGTCGGCGCCCCCCTTTCCTTTCCCCTCTCTCTCTCCTTCCCCCCAAGTCCTAGTCCAACATGGAAAAGGGGGGAGTCCTACTCCCGGTAGGAGTAGGACTCCTCCTGGCGCGCCCCTTGCCTGGCCGCACCTCCTCCCCCTTGCTCCTTTATATACGGGGGCAGGGGGCACCCCATAGACACAACAATTGATCATTGATCTCTTAGCCGTGTGCGGTGCCCCCGTCCACCATAATCCTCGATAATATTGTAGCGGTGCTTAGGCGAAGCCCTGCGACAGTAGAACATCAAGATCGTCACCACGCCGTCGTGTTGACGGAACTCTTCTTTGACATTCTGCTGGATCGGAATCCGGGGATCGTCATCGAGCTGAACGTGTGCTAGAACTCGGAGGTGCCGTAGTTTCGGTGCTTGATCGGTCGGGCCGTGAAGATGTACGACTATATCAACCGCATTGTTATAACGCTTCCGCTTTCGGTCTACGAGGGTACGTGGACAACACTCTCCCCTCTCGTTGCTATGCATCACCATGATCCTATGTGTGCGTAGGAAATTTTTGAAATTATTGTGTTCCCCAACAGTGGTATCAGAGCCTGGTTTTATGCGTTGATGTTATATGCACGAGTAGAACACAAGTGAGTTATGGGCGATATAAGTCATACTTCTTACCAGCATGTCATACTTTGGTTCGGCGGTATTGTTGGATGAAGCGGCCCGGACCGACATTACACGTACGCTTAAGCGACACTAGTTCTACCGACGTGCTTTGCACACAGGTGGCTGGCGGGTGTCAATTTCTCCAACTTTAGTTGAACCAAGTGTGACTATGCTCGGTCCTTGTGAAGGTTAAAACAGCACCAACTTGACAAACTATCGTTGTGGTTTTGATGCGTAGGTAAGAAGGTTCTTGCTAAGCCCGTAGCAGCCACGTAAAACTTGCAACAACAAAGTAGAAGACGTCTAACTTGTTTTTGGGCATGTTGTGATGTGATGTGGTCAAGACGTGATGAGATATAAGTTGTTGTATGAGATGATCATGTTTTGTTGAAGTTATCGGCAACTGGCAAAAGCCTTATGGTTATCTCTCTATTGCATAAGATGCAAGCGCCAAATAATTGCTTTACTTTATCGCTATGCGATAGCAATTGTTGCAAGAGCAATTGTTGGCGAGACGACCATGTGACGACACATTGATATAGATCAAGATGATGGAGATCATGGTGTCATGTCGGTGACGATGGAAATCATGACGATGCTTTGGAGATGGAGATCAAAGGCACAAGATGATGATGGCCATATCATGTCACATATTTTGATTGCATGTGATGTTTATCTTTTATGCATCTTATTTTGCTTAGTTCGACGGTAGCTTTATAAGATGATCTCTCACTAAATTTCAAGATAAAAGTGTTCTCCCTGAGTATGCACCATTGCCAAAGTTCGTCGTGCCCAGACACCACATGATGATCGGGTGTGATAAGCTCTACGTCCATCTACAACGGGTGCAAGCCAGTTTTGCACACGCAGAATACTCATGTTAAACTTGACGAGCCTAGCATATGTAGATATGGCCTCGGAACACTGAGACCGAAAGGTCGAGCGTGAATCATATAGTAGATATGATCAACATAATGATGTTCACCATTGAAAGCTACTCCATTTCACGTGATGATCGGTTATGGTTTAGTTGATTTGGATCACGTGATCACTTAGATGATTAGAGGGATGTCTATCTAAGTGGGAGTTCTTAAGTAATATGATTGAACTTTAATTTATCATGAACTTAGTCCTGGTAGTATTAGCATATCTATGTTGTAGATCAATAGCTCGCGATGTTGCTCCCCGTTTAATTTTATATGTTCCTAGAGAAAACTAAGTTGAAAAATGTTAGTAGCAATGATGCGGATTGGATCCGTGATCTGAGGATTATCCTCATTGCTGCACAGAAGAATTATGTCCTTGATGCACCGCTAGGTGACAAACCTATTGCAGGAGCAGATGCAGATGTTATGAACGTTTGGCTAGCTCAATATGATGACTACTTGATAGTTTAGTGCACCATGCTTAAACGGCTTAGAATCGGGACTTCAAAGACATTTTGAACGTCATGGACCATATGAGATGTTCCAGGAGTTGAAGTTAATATTTCAAGCAAATACCCGAGTTGAGAGATATGAAGTCTCCAACAAGTTCTATAGCTAAAAGATGGAGGAGAATAGCTCAAGCAGTGAGCATGTGCTCAGATTGTCCGGGTACTACAATCGCTTGAATCAAGTGGGAGTTAATCTTCCAGATAAAATAGTGATTGACAGAATTCTCTAGTCACCATCACCAAGTTAGTAGAACTTCGTGATGAACTATAATATGCAAGGGATAACGGAAACGATTCCCAAGCTCTTCGTGATGCTGAAATCGACGAAGGTAGAAATCAAGAAAAGCATCAAGTGTTGATGGTAAACAAAACCACTAGTTTCAAGTAAAGGGACAAAGGGAAGAAAGGGGAACTTCAAGAAGAACGGCAAGCAAGTTGCTGCTCAAGTGAAAAAACCCAAGTCTGGACCTAAGCCTGAAACTGAGTGCTTCTACTGCAAAGGGACTGGTCACTGGAAGCGGAACTACCCCAAGTAATTGGCGGATAAGAAGGATGGCAAAGTGAACATAGGTATATTTGATATACATGTTATTGATGTGTACTTTACTAGTGTTTATAGCAACCCCTCAGTATTTGATACTAGTTCAGTTGCTAAGAATAGTAACTCGAAACGGGAGTTGCAGAATGAACAGAGACTAGTTAAGGGTGAAGTGACGATGTGTATTGGAAATGGTTCCAAGATTGATATGATCATCATCGCACACTCCCTATACTTTCGGGATTAGTGTTAAACCTAAAATAAATGTTATTTAGTGTTTGCGTTGAGCATGAATATGATTGGATCATGTTTATTGCAATACGGTTATTCATGTAAGTTAGAGAATAATTGTTGTTCTGTTTACATGAATAAAACCTTCTATGGTCATACACCCAATGAAAATGGTTTGTTGGATCTCGATCGTGGTGATACACATTTTCATAATATTGAAGCCAAAAGATGCAAAGTTAATAATGATAGTGCAACTTATTTGTGGCACTGCCGTTTAGGTCATATTGGTGTAAAGCGCATGAAGAAAATCCATGCTGATGGCTTTTGGAATCACTTGATTATGAATCAGTTGATGCTTGCGAACCATGCCTCATGGGCAAGATGACTAAGACTCCGTTCTCCGGAACAATGGAGCGAGCAACAGATTTGTTGGAAATCATACATACTGATGTATGTGGTCCGATGAATATTGAGGCTCACGGCAGGTATCATTATTTTCTGATCTTCACAGATGATTTGAGCAGATATGAGTATATCTACTTGATGAAACACAAGTCTGAAACATTTGAAAAGTTTAAAGAATTTCAGAGTGAAGTGGAGAATCATCGTAACAAAAATAAAAGTTTCTACGATATGATCGCAGAAGTAAAATATTTGAGTTACGAGTTTGGCCTTCAGTTAAAACAATGTGAAATAGTTTCACTACTCACGCCACCTGGAACACCACAGTGTAATGGTGTGTCCGAACATCGTAACCGTACTTTATTAGATATAGTGTGATCTATGATGTCTCTTACCGATTTACCACTATCGTTTTGGGGTTATGCATTAGAGACAGCTACATTCACGTTAAATAGGGCACCATCTAAATCCGTTGAGACGACACCGTATGAACTATGGTTTGGCAAGAAACCTAAGCTGTCGTTTCTTAAAGTTTGAGGTTGCAATTCTTATGTGAAAAAGTTTCAACCTAATAACCTCAAACCCAAATCGGAGAAGTGCGTCTTCATAGGATACCCAAAAGAAAATGTTGGGTACACCTTCTATCACAGATCCGAAGGCAAGATATTCATTGCTGAGAATGGATCCTTTCTAGAGAAGGAGTTTCTCTCGAAAGAAGTGAGTGGGAGGAAAGTAGAACTTGATGAGGTAACTGTACCTGCTCCCTTATTGGAAAGTAGTTCATCACAGAAATCTGTTCCTGTGACTACTACACCAATTAGTGAGGAAGCTAATGATGATGATCATGTAACTTCAGATCAAGTTACTACCGAACCTCGTAGGTAAACCAGAGTGAGATCCGCACCAGAGTGGTACGGTAATCCTGTTCTGGAGGTCATGTTACTTGACCATGACGAGCCTACGAACTATGAGGAAGCGATGATGAGCCCAGATTCCGCGAAATGGCTTGAGGCCATGAAATCTGAGATGAGATCCATGTATGAGAACAAAGTATGGACTTTGATTGACTTGCCCAATGATCGGCGAGCCATTGAGATTAAATGGATCTTCAAGAGGAAGACGGACGCTGATAGTAGTGTTACTATCTACAAAGCTAGAATTGTCGCAAAAAGGTTTTCGACAAGTTCAAGGTGTTGACTACGATGAGAGTTTCTCACTCGTATCTATGCTTAAGTCTGTCCGAATCATGTTAGCAATTGCCGCATTTTATGAAATCTGGCAAATGGATAAACAAAACTGCATTCCTTAATGGATTTATTAAAGAAGAGTTGTATATGATGCAACCAGAAGGTTTTGTCAATCCTAAAGGTACTAACAAAATATGCAAGCTCCAGCGATCCATCTATGGACTGGTGCAAGCATCTCGGAGTTGGAATATACGCTTTGATAAGTTGATCAAAGCATATAGTTTTATACAGACTTGCGGTGAAGCCTGTATTTACAAGAAAGTGAGTGGGAGCACTACAGCATTTCTGATAAGTATATGTGAATGACATATTGTTGATCGGAGATAATGTAGAATTATTCTGCAAAGCATAAAGGAATGTTTGAAAGGAGTTTTTCAAAGAAAGACCTCGGTGAAGCTGCTTACATATTGAGCATCAAGATCTATAGAGATAGATCAAGACGCTTGATAAGTTTTTCAATGAGTACATACCTTGACAAGATTTTGAAATAGTTCAAAATGGAACAGTCAAAGAAGGAGTTCTTGCATGTGTTACAAGGTGTGAAGTTGAGTAAGACTCAAAACCCGACCACGGCAAAAGATAGAGAGAGAATGAAGGTCATTCCCTATGCCTCAGCCATAGGTTCTATAAAGTATGCCATGCTGTGTACCAGACCTATTGTATACCCTACCCTGAGTTTGGCAAGGGAGTACAATAGTGATCTAGGAGTAGATCACTGGACATTGGTCAAAATTATCCTTAGTGGAATAAGTATATGTTTCTCGATTATGGAAGTGACAAAAGGTTCGTAAAGGGTTACGTCGATGCAAATTTTGACACTGATCCAGATGACTCAAAATCTCAATCTGGATACATATCGAAAGTGGGAGCAATTAGCTAGAGTAGCTCCGTGCAGAGCATTGTTGACATAGAAATTTGCAAAATACTTACGGATCTGAATGTGGCAGACCCGTTGACTAAACTTCTCTCACAAGCAAAACATGATCACACCTTAGTACTCTTTGGGTGTTAATCACATAGCGATGTGAACTAGATTATTGACTCTAGTAAACCCTTTGGTTGTTGGTCACATGTCGATGTGAACTATGGGTGTTAATCACATGGTGATGTGAACTATTGGTATTAAATCACATGGTGATGTGAACTAGATTATTGACTCTAGTGCAAGTGGGATACTGAAGGAAATATGCCCTAGAGGCAATAATAAAGTTATTATTTATTTCCTTATATCATGATAAATGTTTATTATTCATGCTAGAATTGTATTAACCAGAAACATAATACATGTGTGAATACATAGACAAACAGAGTGTCACTAGTATGCCTCTACTTGACTAGCTCGTTGATCAAAGATGGTTATGTTTTCTAACCATAGACATGAGTTGTTATTTGATTAACGGGATCACATCATTAGGAGAATGATGTGATTGACTTGACCCATTCCGTTAGCATAGCACTTGATCATTTAGTATGTTGCTATTGCTTTCTTCATGACTTATACATGTTCCTATGACTATGAGATTATGCAACTCCCGTTTACCGGAGGAACACTTTGTGTGCCACCAAACGTCACAACGTAACTGGGTGATTATAAAGGTGCTCTGCAGGTGTCTCCGAAGGTACTTGTTGGGTTGGCGTATTTCGAGATTAGGATTTGTCACTCCGATTGTCGGAGAGGTATCTCTGGGCCCACTCAGTAATGCACATCACTATAAGCCTTGCAAGCATTGCAACTAATGAGTTAGTTACGGGATGATGTGTTACGGAACGAGTAAAGAGATTTGCTGGTAACGAGATTGAACTAGGTATTGAGATACCGACGATCGAATCTCAGGCAAGTAACATACCGATGACAAAGGGAACAACGTATGTTGTTATGCGGTCTGACCGATAAAGATCTTCGTAGAATATGTAGGAGCCAATATGAGCATCCAGGTTCCGCTATTGGTTATTGACCGGAGATGTGTCTCGGTCATGTCTACATTGTTCTCGAACCCGTAGGGTCCGCACACATAACGTTACGATGACAGTTTCATTATGAGTTTATATGTTTTGATGTACCGAAGGTTGTTCGGAGTCCCGGATGTGATCACGGACATGACGAGGAGTCTCGAAATGGTCGAGACATGAAGATTGATATATTGGAAGCCTATGTTTGGACATCGGAAGTGTTCCGAGTGAAATCGGCATTTTACCGGAGTACCGGGAGGTTACCGGAACCCCCCGGTAACCTAATGGGCCTTAATGGGCCTAGTGGAGGAAGAGGAGAGGAGGACAAGGGGAAGCCGCGCGCCCCTCCCCCCCCCCCAATTCCGAATTGGACAAGGAGGGGGGTCGGCGCCCCCCCTTTCCTTTCCCCTCTCTCTCTCCTTCCCCCCAAGTCCTAGTCCAACATGGAAAAGGGGGGAGTCCTACTCCCCGTAGGAGTAGGACTCCTCCTGGTGTGTCCCTTGCCTGCACCTCCTCCCCCTTGCTCCTTTATATACGGGGGCAGGGGGCACCCCATAGACACAACAATTGATCATTGATCTCTTAGCCGTGTGCGGTGCTCCCCTCCACCATAATCCTCGATAATATTGTAGCGGTGCTTAGGCGAAGCCCTGCGACGGTAGAACATCAAGATCGTCACCGCGCTGTCGTGTTGACGGAACTCTTCTCTGACATTCTGCTGGATCGGAGTCCAGGGATCGTCATCTAGCTGAACGTGTGCTAGAACTCGGAGGTGCCGTAGTTTCGGTGCTTGATCGGTCGGGCCGTGAAGACGTACGACTACATCAACTGTGTTGTTATAACACTTCCGCTTTCAGTCTACGAGGGTACATGGACAACACTCTCCCCTCTCGTTGCTATGCATCACCATGACCCTATGTGTGCATAGGAAATTTTTGAAATTACTGCGTTCCCCAACAAGATCCCCCTAAGAGGGATGAACTAACCTTGGGTTTTGTCGATGACGATTTCATGTAGGTGTTGAAGATGTGGATGCTCTAAGTTGATGTAGATCATTCGAAGCTATCCTTTGGAGTGAGTTGCACTTTCAATACCTACACGGGTTAGTCCCACAAGGAACAAACAAGGATATCCATAGACATAGAGTGATCCACACACAAGATGATGTCTATGAAAGCATTAGGTTACCTTGTCCCTTGTCTTACCAACAAGAGGGTTTGTGACTCCTTGAACTAGTGCAAGATGTGGAAGTTGATTGCACTTGTTTTTGCCAAAATGGTAAGAGTGAAGTATGTTGGCGGAGTCACCCTCAAGAACTCTCTAGTTCTTCTTCTTTGGGATCCACACCATCTTGATGGGAATCCTCGGAGTTGTAGTTGTACTTGATGAAGTGGAACTTGATGTAGTCTTGGGAACCCACTTGACCAAGGCCTTAGGAGCTTCTTCAAATGCATCAATTTCCTCTTGAAGCTTGTCCTTGCCTTTTTGCTTGTGGTCTTGTGGTGGAAGATCATCTGGAGCTTGTGTCCCTTTGAAAGAAGTAGGATCATACTTCTCTTGTTGAGGAAAAAAATTCGTCTTGGGGTATTGATCTTCTTCCCACTCAACTCCATTGGCATTGAACTTTCGTTCAAAACCAACACCTTGATTCTTCTGGTGCCTTCCTTGCTTGCGTACAATTTCCTCGAATTGCTTACTCCCGGCGAGGCTCTTGTAAACACCTTCTCTATAATTCCCTTCAATAAGCTATTTTCTTGCTCAAGTGTAACTTGGCTAAGAGAATCGTTAGTGGAATCAACAGAACTACTAGAAGCAACAACATTGGATTTAGCATGATTATTGTTACTACTAGAAGAAGAATCTTTCTTGTTCTTGTTACTAGACTTGACTTGAGGCATGTAAGTGGATAAGAGTAAATGCTTGGCAATGTAAGAAGAACTTTTCTTGCGAAGATCATCATTGATTGCTTTTAAGAACTCATGCTCTTGTTCAAGATTGAGCTTCTCAAAACGTAATTTCTCATGAGTCCTTAAAAGTTCTCGATGATCTCCTAAGATAGTTTCATGAGCTAACTTAAGAGTGTTTAGTTCTTTAGTTAGAGACTCAATCTTATCCTTATCATTGTCATTCGTTTCATCATAGTATTCATCACTATAGTTGTCAACAAGTAAATCATCATCACCTAACAAGTCATCTTCATCACTATTGAAATCGACATACTCGGGGTGTGATACCTTTGGACCTTTGGCCATGAAGCATCTTCCAATTCCTTCATTTGGTGAATCAAATATGTCGTAGGAATTGGTTGACACAAGTGCTAGACCGGCAACACCTTCATCTTGAGTATATTCGGAGTCGGAGTGATAGCTTCTCTCGGAGTCATTGTCGGAGTCGGAGCCGGATACCCATTCACCAACATGAGCTTGATGTCTTCGTTTTGTGTAGCTCCTTGATGACTTGTCCTTCCTTTCCGAATCCTTGCTTCTCCATGAGGGTCTTCGTTCATGTCGATCATCCCTACTCCTTCTCTCCCTTGATGGTGATTCTTCTCTTCTACTTCTTCTTTTGGGAGAATCTTCTCTTCTCTTGTGGGGAGCCGTACACTCATTGGAGTAGTGTTCGGGTCTTCCACAATTGTAGCAGTTTCGCTCTCGACTAGAAGATCTTTTGTCATTGTAGGACCTTGACTTGGAACTTCTCTCTTTGCTTCTATTCTTGTAGAACTTGTTGAAGTTCTTCACCATTAAGCTCAATTCTTCATTGAAGGTTTGTTTCTCACTTGATGATGTGGGGGCTTCACATGAGGCTTTGTAAGCACCACTTGACTTGTTATGGAGCTCCTCCTTATCCTTGAGTGACATCTCATGAGCAACAATTCTTCCAATGACTTCCGTTGGCTTGAGATCTTTATAATTTGGCATCATTTGGATCAATGTGCATACGGTATTATTTTCCATCCAAGGCTCTTAGGATCTTCTTAATGATGAATTTGTCGGTCATCTCTTCACTTCCTAAGCCGGCAATCTCATTTGTGATAAGAGCAAGCCTAGAGTACATTTCAGCGACACATTCACCATCCTTCATTTTGAACTTGTCAAGTTGACTTTGAAGCACATCCAACTTGGATTCCTTGACGGAGTCGGTACCTTCGTGCATATCAATCAAAGTATCCCAAATTTCCTTTGCATTCTCAAGACGGCTGATTTTGTTGAATTCTTCGGGGCACAATCCGTTGAAGAGAATATCACAAGCTTGAGCATTGTATTGTAGCATCTTCAACTCATCCGCGGTAGCTTCACGATTCGGTTCTCTCCCATCAAAGAATTCACCTTGCAAGCCAACACACACAATAGCCCAAACGGCGGGGTTATGTCCAAGAATATGCATTTTCATCTTATGCTTCCAACTAGCAAAATTAGTGCCATCAAAGTAAGGACCTCTACGGTGATAATTTCCATCGCTAGACGGCATACTCTCCTAGGTTGTGAAACCAAAGCTATGACCACCAAAAGCTATGGAAATCAAAGCAAATGGAGACCAAAGCTCTGATACCACTTGTAGGATTGAAAGTATGTCTAGAGGGGGGGTGATTAGACTACTTGACCAAATAAAAATATATCCTTTTCCCAATTTTAGTCTTTGGCAGATTTTAGCTATCTTAGCACAAGTCAAGCAATCTTAACACAATTCAAGCAAGCATGCAAAGAGTCTATGAGCAGTGGAAAGTAAAGCATGCAACTTGCAAGAATGTAAAGAGAAGGGTTTGGAGAATTCAAACGCAATTGGAGACATGGATGTTTTGTCGTGGTTCCGATAGGTGGTGCTATCGTACATCCACGTTGATGGAGACTTCAACCCACGGAGGGTAACGGTTGCGCGAGTCCACGGAGGGCTCCACCCATGAAGGGTCCACGAAGAAGCAACCTTGTCTATCCCATCATGGCCATCGCCCACGAAGGACTTGCCTCACTAGTGGTAGATCTTCACGAAGTAGGCGATCTCCTTGCCCTTACAAACTCCTTGGTTCAACTCCACAATCTTGTCGGAGGCTCCCAGGTGACACCTAGCCAATCTAGGAGAAACCACTCTCCAAGAAGTAACAAATGGTGTGTTGATGATGAACTCCTTGCTCTTGTGCTTCAAATGATAGTCTCCCCAACACTCAACTCTCTCTCATAGGATTTGGATTTGGTGGAAAGAAGATTTGAGTGGAAAGCAACTTGGGGAAGGCTAGAGATCAAGATTCATATGGTGGGAATGGAATATCTTGGCCTCAACACATGAGTAGGTGGTTCTCTCTCAGAAAATGTGTATTGGAAGTGTAGATATGTTCTGATGGCTCTCTCCACGAATGAAGAGTGGGTGGAGGGGTATATATAGCCTCCACACAAAAACTAACCGTTACACACAACTTTCCAATCTCGGTGGGACCGAATTAAGAAACTTGGTCAGACCGATTTAGCAAACCTAGTAACCGTTAGGATTTTCGGTGGGACTGAGATGCAACTCGGTAGGACCGATATGGTTAGGGTTAGGGCATAACATAATCTCGGTATGACCGATTACACAAACTCGGTGGGACCGATTTTGGTAATAAGCTAACCAGAGAGTTGGTCAGGTAAACTTAGTGGGACCGATCGCTCATTTTGGTGGGACCGAAATGTTACAAAAGGGAAACAGAGAGTTTACATTGCAATCTCGGTGGGACCGATCGCTCATCTCGGTAGGACCGAAACGTTACTAAGGGAAACAGAGAGATTACAACCCCATCACGGTGTGACCGAGATCCCTATCGGTGAGACCGATTTGCCTAGGGTTTGTGGCAGTGGCTATGAAATCTGAACTCGGTGGCGCCAGATAGAAAGAATCGGTGGGGCCGAGTTTGACTTTTGGTTTAGGTCATATGTGGATGTGGGAAGGTAGTTGAGGGTTTTGGAGCATATCACTAGGCACTATGAAGCAAGAACCTCATCAAGCAACACATCATCCCTCCTTGATAGTATTGGCTTTTCCTATAGACTCAATGTGATCTTGGATCACTAAAATATAAAAATGTAGAGTCTTGAGCTTTGAGCTTGAGCCAATCTTTTTGTCCTTAATATTTTGAGGGGTCCACTTTCCTCATCCATGCCATGCCATTCATTGAGCTTTTCCTGAAATATTAATCTTGGGATAGCATTAGCTCAATGAGCTATATGTTGTTAGGAATTACCAAAACCACCTAGGGATAGTTGCACTTTCATGTGTGCATTGTCGTCCGGACTATTCATGTCTCCAGAGACAGGTTGATGAGTTTTACCCTCGGGGTCGTCGTGACCGGCCAGCGGCTCCGTACTATGTTCGCAATCCGTTGGTTCGCCCTACTCCACCGCTGGGTTCATGTGGTCGTTGTCTCCTTTGGGGTCGACCGGGGTGTTACTCCTTCTTGCACTGTTATCGTTGTTTTTGCCGGTGCGGGATTTGGAGCGGCGCTTACACCGTCGCTTTGGTTGCTTCTCGAGGGAATTGTCCTTCGCTGCTTCCTCCCGTTCCTCGTCATCATTTTCTTTTGAGTGTATCGACCATGTATATATCATGTGATAAAGTGGCAGTCCAGCGCCCTACGGGCGGTGGTTCCTGTTCGTCTCCCGCATCGTCGTCCATACCGTCGATGTCTTCGGAGCCGAAATCAAGCATGTCGGTTAAGTCGTCGACAGTGGCTAATAAGTGGGTGGTGGGTGGGGAACGAATTTCTTTGCTGTCTGCTTCCCACTCGAGCCGAACATAGTTCGGTCAAGGGCCTCCTGACAAGGAGAGAGACCTTAATGAATTTAGCACATCGCCCAAGGGCGAGTGCTGAAAGATATCCGCGGAGGAAAACTCCGTGATCGGTGCCCAATCAGATTTGATAGGTACGGACGCAGGCGGTTCGGAGACCGTGGCCGGGGACGAATCCAAAGGTCCGGCAACACAGGTCCTGTAGGAGGTGAAGTCGGTATTCGGCTCTATCGCCGCTGAGTGTGCGGCCTCCGGGGCGGGGTCCATCCACCCGTCCTCGGAAGGCGCGATCTGCTCCAGATCAAGGGCCGGAGTCGCAACAGGTGTGATCTCCCGAACACTCTCCGACGGTAGAGCTAAGTCATGCCCGTCGTGACTGTGCGGCACACCTGACGCGAGCTCGAATCCGTCGAAGATCAAGTCTCCGCGGATGTCGGCAGTATAGTTCAAACTTCCAAACCTGACCTGATGGCCAGGGGCGTAGCTCTTGATCTGCTCCAGATGGCCAAACGAGTTGGCCCGCAGTGAGAAGCCGCCGGATACGAAGATCTGTCCGGGGAGAAAAACCTCACCATGGATCGCGTTGTTGCCGATGATCGAAGGAGCCATCAGGCCTTATGGTGATGACACAGTGGAACTCTCAATGAAAGCACCAATGTCGGTGTCAAAACCGGCGGATCTCGGGTAGGGGGTCCCGAACTGTGCGTATAAGGCGGATGGTAACAGGAGGCGGGGGACACAATGTTTACCCAGGTTCGGGCCCTCTCGATGGAGGTAATACCCTATTTCCTGCTTGATTGATCTTGATGATATGAGTATTACAAGACTTGATCTACCACAAGATCAGAGAGGCTAAACCCTAGAAGCTAGCCTATGGTATGATTGTTGTTGTCCTACGGACTAAACCCTCTGGTTTATATAGACACTGGAGGGGGCTAGGGTTACACAAATTCGGTTACAAGGGAGGAGATCTACATATCCGAATCGCCAAGCTTGCCTTCCACGCAAAGGAGAGTCCCATCCGGACACGGGACGAAGTCTTCAATCTTGTATCTTCATAGTCCAACAGTCCGGCCAAGAGATATAGTCCGGCTGTCCGAGGGCCCCCTAATCCAGGACTCCCTCATACTTCATTCAAACAGCAAGCAAAACAAATAAAATGACATTGCAAGGATAGCACATATCATGTGAAGAAGCAAAAACTTAGGCTCAACCGAGGCTAACCGATAATTGTTGATGAAGAAAAGTGGGATGCCTATCGGGGCATCCCCAAGCTTAGATGCTTGAGACTTCTTGAAATATTAATTAGGGATGCCTTGGGAATCCCCAAGCTTGAGATTTTATGTCTCCTTAATTCCTCTCATATCATAGTTTCCTGGAATCTTAAAAACTGCATGCACATAAAACTCAACAAGAACTCGTGAGATAAGTTAGTATAAATCAACGCAAAACCTTATCATTCTCTACTGTAGAAAATCACTAAAAAATATAATTTGACATTGCATACTAAATGACTCTGCATATTTAATAGTCCTATCCTCAAATAGAATCATTAAACAAGCAAACATAACAGCAATCTGTCTAAATAGGATAGTCTGTAAAGAATGCAAGAGGAATCATACTTCCCTAACTCCAAAAATTCTAAAACATTACCAAACTTTAGATAATTTGTTGTTACTCATTGTGTAAAAATTTCAATATTTTATCATGTTCTGACTATTCACAAATATTCAAAACATAATAGCAAACTTTCTGTTTTTAAAACAGCAACATATGGACTTGAAAAAATAAGCATGGTAAAGGCTATACTTGACCTTTTTATTGAAATAAAAGATGCAAAACATTACTATAAATTACAGCAAGCAAATATTAATAAAATAAAATGACGCTCCAAGCAAAACTCATATCATGTGGTGAGTAAAAATATAGCTCCAAGTAAAGTTACCGATGAACGAAGACGAAAGAGGGGATGCCATCCGGGGCACCCCCAAGCTTAGATGCTTGGTTGTCCTTAAATATTACCTTGGGGTGCCTTGGGAATCCCCAAGCTTAGGATCTTGCCACTCCTTATTCCGTAGTCCATCGAATCTTTACCCAAAACTTGAGAACTTCACAACACAAAACTTAACAGAAAACTCGTAAGCTCCGTTAGTATAAGAAAGCAAATCACCACTTAGGTACTGTCAAGACATGATTCATAATTTTTCTCACATGATGCCTACTGTGCCCTATCATTTTTACAATTTATATTAAGCAATATAAGCCATAGAAACTAGAAAACAAGCAAACTGTGCATCGGAAACAGAATCTGTCAAAAACAGGACAGTCTGTAGTAATCTGTAGCTCTCGAATACTTATATAACTCCAAAAGTTATGAGAAATTAGGAAAAACATGAGCAATTTATTCATTAATCTTCTGCAAAAAGAATCAGTATTTTATCACGATTCTGTTAAAAATGGGAATTGTTTACCTGAGCGCAAAAGTTTCTGTTTTTCAGCAAGATCAAATCAACTATCACCGTAAGCCCTCCCAAATGTCTTACTTGGCACTTTGTTTAAACAAAAGCTATAAAACATGATTACTATAGTAGCTTAATCATGTGAACACACAAAAACAGTAGGGGTAAATATTGAGTTGTCTCCCAACAAGCACTTTTCTTTAATGCCTTTTTAGCTAGGCATGACAATTTCAATGATGCTCACATAAAAGATAAGAATCGGAACATAAAGAGAGCATCATGAAGAATATTACTAGCACATTTAAATCTAACACACTTTCTATGCATAGGGATTTTGTGAGCAAACAATTTATGGGAACAAGAATCAACTAGCATAGAAAAGCAAAACAAGCATAACTTCAAGATTTTAAGCACATAGAGAGGAAACTTGATATTATTGCAATTCCTACGAGCATATATTCCTCCCTCATAATAATTTTCAGTAGCATCATGAATGAATTCAAAAATGTAACCATCACATGAAGCATTCTTTTCATGATTCATAAGCATAGAAAATTTACTACTCTCCACATAAGCAAAATTCTTCTCATTCATAATAGTTGGAGCAAACTCAACAAAATAACTATCATGTGAGGCATAATCTAATTGAAAGTTAAAATCATGAAGACAAGTTTCATGGATATCATTATTCTTTATAGCATACATGTCATCACAATAATCATCATAGATAGGACGGATGCTTTCATCATAATAAATTTGCTCATCAAAACTTGGGCGACAAAAAATATCATCTTCATCAAACATAGAATCCCCAAGCTTGTGGCTTTGCATATCATTAGCATCATGGATATTCAAAGAATTCATACTAACAACATTGCAATCATGCTCATCATCCAAAGATTTAGTGCCAAACATTTTAATACATTCTTCTTCTAACACTTTGGCACAATTATCGGAATCCTTATTTTACGAAAGACATTAAAAAGATGAAGCATATGAGGCAACCTTAATTCACTTTTTTGTAGTTTTCTTTTATAGACTAAACTAGTGATAAAACAAAAAATTAAAAGATTCGATTGCAAGATCTAAAGATATACCTTCAAGCGCTAACCTCCCCGGCAACGCCGCCAGAAAAGAGCTTGATCTCTACTACACAACCTTCTTCTTGTAGACGTTGTTGGGCCTCCAAGTGCAGAGGTATGTAGGACAGTAGCAGATTTCCCTCAAGTGGATGACCTAAAGTTTATCAATCCGTGATAGGCGTAGGATGAAGATTGTCTCTCTCCAACAACCAAGCAACCAAATAACAAAGAGTCTCTTGTGTCCCCAACACACCTAATACAATGGTAAATTGTATAGGTGCACTACTTCGGCGAAGAGATGGTGATAAAAGTGCAATATGGATGGTATATATAGGTTTTTATAATCTGAAATTATAAAAACAGCAAGGTAACTAATGATAAAAGTGAGCGAAAACGGTATTTCTTGCAATGTTTCGAAACAAGGCCTAGGGTTCATACTTTCACTAGTGCAAGTTCTCTCAATAATAATAACATAATTAGATCATATAGCAATCCCTCAACATGCAAGAAAGAGTCCCTCCAAAGTCACTAATAGCGGAGAACAAACGAAGAGATTATTGTAGGGTACGAAACCACCTCAAAGTTATTCTTTCTGATCAATCCATTGGGCTATTCCTATAAGTGTCACAAATAGCCCTAGAGTTCGTAGTAAAATAGCACCTTAAGACACAAATCAACCAAAACCCTAATGTCACCTAGATACTCCAATGTCACCACAAGTATCCGCGGGTATGATTATATGATATGTATCACACAATCTCAGATTCATCTATTCAACCAACACAAAGAACTTCAAAGATTGCCCAAAGTTTCTACCGGAGAGTCAAGACGAAAACGTGTGCCAACCCCTATGCATAGATTCCCAAGGTCACGAAACCCACAAGTTGATCACCAAAACATACATCAAGTGGATCAATAGAATACCCCATTGTCACCACGGGTATCCCACGCAAGACATACATCAAGTGTTCTCAAATCCTTAAAGACCCAATCAGATAAGATAACTTCAAAGGGAAAACTCAATCCATTACAATAAGGTAGAGGGGGAGAAACATCATAAGATCCAACTATAGTAGCAAAGCTCGCGGTACATCAAGATCGTGCCAAATCAAGAACACGAGAGAGAGAGAGAGAGAGAGAGAGATCAAACACATGGCTACTGGTACATACTCTCAGCCCCGAGGGTGAACTACTCCCTCCTCGTCATGGAGAGCGCCGGGATGATGAAGATGGCTACCGGTGATGGATCCCCCCTCCGGCATGGTGCCGGGACAGGGTCCCGATTGGTTTTTGGTGGCTACAGAGGCTTGCGGCGGCGAAACTCCCGATCTAGGTTTCTTTTCGGGGGTTTCTGTATTTATAGGAATTTTTGGCGTCGGTCCCATGTCAGGGGGGTCTCCGAGTCATCCACGAGGCAGGGGGCGCGCCCGGGGGGTAGGGCACACCCTCCACCCTCGTGGATGGCTCGGGACTCTTCTGGCCCAACTATTTTACTCCAGGGACTTCTTTTGGTCCATAAACAATTATCAAAAATTGGCACGTCAATTGGACTTCGTTTGGTATTCCTTTTCTGTAAAACTCAAAAACAAGGAAAAAACATAAACTAGCATTGAGCTCTAGGTTAATAGGTTAGTCCCAAAAATCATATAAAATAGCATATAAAACATCCTAGATGGATAATATAATAGCATGGAACAATCAAAAATTATAGATACATTGGAGACGTATCAATGACATCCATCGCTGGGACGATGGCTGCTAGGCACTGTCGTGGCATGCATGATGACCATCAGTGGGACGACGGTGGTCGGAAGCGACATGATGGTGTCTTCCCTTTCGGCGATTTCTCCTTTGGCTGCCTAGTTCTATATGAGTAGGTCGGTAGAGTGTTGTAGGGTGACTATAGTGGCACACATCATAGATGTATTCTTTCTAAGGTGAAAACCCATAATCTTGCCTTCTCACTTGATTAGGCAATGTCGATGTCCATGTGTCATTACATTGTTGAAGGTGTTGGTTTGAAGATCTACTCCGGGACGATAACCCTTAGTCTAACATCTAGTTGGAGCATCTAACATCGACACACAAGCGGTTGTTTCTTCCTGGAGGCATTGTCTTCGAGCGTTGCACCTTTGTATGCTAATATGTCGCCGTAGATTTGAGGGTGCTATCATGAGGCATGTCCTATGTGGATGGCCTCATGTTTGTCCTCTTTATAATCTGATTTTCAGAAATTATTGATAATTAATAACATATAGTTGTGTGCATCACGCTATGCTGAGGCCGAACGTCTTTTCCTCTGTTTGAAAAAAATTTCACTCGCAATGGAGCCGGACGAGATTACACACTCTCGTGACAGCCCTCGAGGTGTATGCAACTATTATGTATGCGCAACGTCTTTTCCTCTGTTTGAAAAAAATTCACTCGCAATGGAGCCGGACGAGATTACACACTCTCGTGACAGCCCTCGAGGTGTATGCAACTATTATGTATGCGCACACAGTCGCACACCACACTTGACTTGATTGTGCACACGGCCAACCTCTCACAGGTTCCTGATAGCTATAAATGATGGTCTTCCATCGCCAAACCTAATCGGGTACTGGTAAACATTGAAAACTCGTTTAGGCGAACATCAATAACAATAATATATATCCAACGGTGGGCTGGGTGTGCGTGTTTGTCCCTCTCAAACCACCATTTAGAGTGGCGTATTTCGAAGTTGACTGATTTCAGTTCGTTATCAATCAAATTTTGCACCATACAAACAACAACGACACACAACGCCATCAAGTTGATTGATTTTCAGTTTGGTATCGATCAATTTTTTGCACCATACATACACCAACACACGACATTATAAAATAAAAACCCGTTTTACATGATTTCCAAACCTTAATAGCAGTCTTGCTTGGTACGATTTACATGTTTTAGAATTTGTAGAAACAAATGCAACATGCTTATATTACTTGTGCTAGATAGAGATTTTACACAAAATCACATAAAAGAATTACACCCAAAACTTACTATATATTCTCTTTATAGGAAAATTACACTAAGAAATATATAGCATTTTACAACTATTAATATTTTGCATCATAACTGCATAGCATTTCGTATACATTTGTCGAGTTATTTTAATGATGCATACTTATATACATAGCTGAGCAAATCGAACAATTAATCCGTCATCTAAGATTTGTTCACAAAGTCAAAATAAAATAAATACAATACATGCATGCCACTAATATATCTATATCTATATATCTATACAAAAATAAAAAGAGAGAGTTGCGGAGATGCAACAAATCTCACATGTTCAATTGTATCTATCCAACGTCTATGTTCGTCCGATGTCTTAGCATTAAATATGTTTAGCACTAACACATTTAGCACCTTTCACTAGTTAATATCATGTCCAATATCAACGTTAGTGTTAACCAAGTAATTATATACCCTACTAAATATCTTGACTATATATTAATGTGTAATACAATTAATACCTTGCATAATATCAACATGCATTGCACACACACAATTTACTAGTGACAACAAAGCATGAAGATCATTCCCGTATGTCAGTGAACCAGGAAAGGTAGTCCAGAAAAACATGCATGTATACCCACTAGTACTAATTATGACTCATAACTAACAACAGTTTATACAATTAATTCCAAATCAAACACATGCCTAAAACAATCAAGTCGGCACGCATGCATGTAATTACCGCCACCCTAATTTTTTTATTTTACTTCCCTCCTTTTTTTCTTTTCTTTGCGAGGGTGTTACTTTTGCCTTACCTCCGGTATACAATGTGAATGCATGCATCTATCCCTATGTCTAGATGAATCTCCAATGAGTAAATCGTGAGACACCACTAGCAAATATCGCGTAGCTGGCTATTTAGTCTTCACCTTCATAATAACTTAACTTGTGTAAGCTTCAAAACATAAGCAAGATTTACTAGTTGTTGGCACAATGCAATAACAAGAGTTTAACAGTTAACCAAACGACAACTTGCAAAAGTTGTCAATCAAAAGAGCTATAAAACTTTTCATTTGAAAACCTCAATTGCAACCTTGTGGCCCAAGATTTCGATGCAACCCAGCTAACCAAATGGGCCAAAAATGCATCCTAAAGGCCTGGGGGGGGGGGGGGGGGGGGGGATGCAACACATCCGAAGTGCATGCAACTTCTATTTATGTGCAGACAATGACACACTACGAGATTGTGCGCGCGCCCAACATTTCACCGGCACCCGTTGGCCTTACCCATAAGTGGCATTTTTCCGTTGACAAACCTAATTGTTTGGTAGGGTATTGGGAAACATTGAAAACTTGTTTAGGTGAACACCAGTCATAATGTACATCCAATAGTGGGATTGGTGTGTGTGGTTGTCCCTCTAAAACCACCATTTGGGGGCTATCTATTTAGAAGTTGATCGATTTCAGTTTGTTATCAATCAATTTTTTGCACCATACAAACAACGACACATGCCACTATCAAGTTGATTGATTTTAAGTTCGGTATCAATCAAAATTTTGCACCATACATACAATGACACATAACATTATAATTAAAAACCCACTTTACATGATTTTGAAACCTCAATTGCAGCCTTTCTTGGTATGATTCGCCCACTTCAAAACCTGTAAAAACAAATGTAATAGGCTTGCTTGCACTAGATAAAGATTTTACACAAAAACACATAAAATTTTACACCAGGAACTTATTATTGTATGCATGGGAAAATTACAGCAAGAACTGTATGCCATTTTACAACTATAAAGATATTGCATCATAGTTGCATAGCATTTCACATACATTTGCAAAGTTATTTTAATGATGCATATTTATTTATATAAAAAAAAGCAAATCAAGCAATTAAGCCACAATCTAAAATGCTTCATGAAGTCAAAATAAAATAGAATACAATATGTGCACGCCACTATTGCCAACAACGAAGGGAGATCATTCTCGTAAGTCACTGAACCAAGAAATGCAGTCCAGAAAAAAGGTGCATGCATACCCACCGGTACTAATTATGACTCGTAACTAACAACAATTGATACAATCAATTTCCAAATCAAACACATGCCGGAAACGATCAAGTCGGCGCGCACGCGTGTAGTTACCATCATCCTAAAAAAAATATGTCCCGCCTTTTTCTTTTCTTTGGAGGGTGTTACTTCCGCCTTTCTCGACTAATCTTCAATGAGGAAGCGAGACATCGCTGTTAAATATTGCTTGACTGTCTATTCAAGCTTCACCTTTATGATAATAATAATTATTTAAGCTTAAAAAAGAAGCAAGATTTACTATCCGTTAGCGCACCACAACAAGGGTTTGCAAGTTAACGGAATGACAACATATGCAGAAGCTGGCAGTGGGAGCGTTATAAAAGCTTTCGGTTCAAAACCTCAATTGCCGCCATGCAGGACAAGATTTTGGTGTAGCCCAGCTAATCAAATGGGCCAAAAAGGTATCCCAAGGTGCAGGTAACGCAACACATCGGAAGTGTATGAAACTGCTATTTACATGCCCATCCTTTCACTTTCACGTGCTCACAGTGGCCTTAGCTATAAATGACGATCTCCCATCGCCAAGCATAATCGTCTGGTAGGGTATTGGCAAACGTTGAAACTAGTTTAGGTGAGTACTAGTTACATCCAATGGTGGGTTGGGGTGTCCCTCTAAAACCACCATTTGGGGGTTATCTATTTAGAAGTTGACTAATTTTCAGTTTGTTGTCAATCATTTTATTTTTTTTGCACCATACAAACAACTACACATGCCACTTGTAAGTTGATTGATTTTCAATTCGGCATCAATCAAAATTTTGCACCATACATACAACGAAAGATGACGTTATTATAACTAAAAGACCCACTTTACGTGATTTCAAAACCTCAATTACAGCCTTGCTTGGTATGATTTACCTGTTTTAGAACTGGTAAAAACAATATAATGTACTACTTCTGCTAGATAAAGATTTTACAGAATAACACATAAGAAATTACACCAGGAACTTACTATTGTCTGTATATATGGGAAAATTATAGTAGGAACCGCAGTAGCATTTTACGACCATAAAGATTTTAGGTGTGGCTAGGTCTCAGTCGGCTGAGATTTAACAAAGTCTCAATCATATGACATATCATGAAAAAATAAAAAGTAAAATCTGAAAAGAAAATTTTGCACGGATCTCGAAGTATGATCTAACGAATATAGCGCCGACTGAGACATAACAAAGTCTAAGTCGACTGAGACTTAGCAAGATCGAAAGATTTTGTATCATAGTTGCATAGCATTTCACATGCAATTGCCTAGTTCTTTTAATGACGTGTATTTCTTTATATAAATGAGCAAGTTGAGCAATTAAGCCACCATCCAAAATGCGTTCATGAAGTCAAAAATAAATAAAATAAGTACGTGCATGCCACTAATGACAACAACAAAGGGAGATCATTCCCGTACGTCGAAAAGCTGTCCAGAAAAAGATGCATGCGTACCCACTAGTACTAATTAATACTTTTTTAAAAAAGTACTAATTAATACTCGTAACTGTAACAACGATTGATACAATTAATATCCAAATCAAACACACGAGGAAAACGGTCAAGTCCGCATGCACGCATGTAACTATTTTTACCCTTTTTTCTAAATTTTCTTTGGACCTGATAAGTGTAATATGTGTGACACAAACATATGGCAACTTCAAATGTTTTTTATGACAAGTTAGTGACGTGAGGATAGCAAATTTGTTTTTTTTAGAAATGAGGATAGCAAATTTAGTTGTCAAGCATGACAACTTTTTTTCGGATGGCAGTTTCAGTTTCTTTTTGATTTTTTTTCGATGGCAACTTTAGTTGTAATAAAAAAAGTCAGGGTCGGAGTACTTCGTGCCTCACATGTGACATTTATCGGTTTGGATTTTTTTTTTACAGTTTTGCTAAAGCACATCTAGATGTGCCATAAGTATTGCAAATCTAAGTCATATGTCATTGATCTTACATTAAGATTCGTGTGAATATTTTCTTTTTTTCTTTTTTTTTCTTTTTATGCTTGATTCACTTATTTAGATGTGCAATAACTAGAGCACATCTAGATGTACCTTAGACACACTCTTTGTTTTACTTCCCCCTTTCTTTTTCTTTGCAAGGGTGTTACTTCCGCCTTACTTCCGGTATACAATGCAAATCCATGTATCTATCCGCATGTCCGGATGAATCTTCAATGAGGAAAGCGCGAGACATCACTGTCATATATCGCCGGCTGGCTACACAATCTTCACCTTCATGATAACATGAATTATTTAATAAGCTTCAAAAAGGTAGCAAGATTACTAGCGGTTGGCGAGCCACAAGATTTACAAGAGTTTTGCAGTGAACCAAACGACAACATATGCAAAAACTGCCAGCGGAGAGAGTTATAACACCTTTCATTTCAAAATAGTAATTACTCGGTGCTAAGAACTAGACATATTGGGTGCTGTTTTTATTCTTCTTAAAATCAGCTAAGAATTGAGTCGAGACTATGGCTACTCAATTGCTGGCTAGAGAGTAGGCTAGCTAGGTGGCGCTTGTCTGATAGACTACCCTGGTCAGGTGCACCGCACGTACACAAAATTAAGAGTTAGTGGGATTCGATCGACCGGCCGGCCGGTGCAATGGACTTGACCGCCAACGCTAATTTGGACCCGAAAAGCTCTTCAGCTGGATTTTGGGTGTACTCCACTGTTGCGGATTTGAGCGCCGTTGTCTCGTTGTCATCACATGTACGTAGTATTATTTTCTTCAATTTCGCGTATCTGAGCCCGATGTTTATACGTACGTAGTATTATTTTCTCGCCAGAGCACCGATGTCTCGTTGTCATTACAACAGTGGAGTACTACACCCAAAATCCAGCTGACGAAGATCGTGATGTACCGGCCGATCGATCGGACGGCGAGGAACGTACATAGATGGATACATATACTTATCCTGTACGATCGTGGATGGCCGTGGCTATGCAATGGCGGCGCTGCGCGCCGGCCTGTGGCAACCGCCGGCGTACTGCAGCCAATTAAACGACGCACGCCGGCCGGGGCCATCCATCGGCGGCCACAACGGTCCAGATGAATGATCCAAAGGCCACATTTAAGTCTCCTCTTGACTAGCCAGGCCGGCCGTTGCTTCTCCGGACTGCCCGGCCGCCCGCCCGCCCGGCCGGTCCACGTCGGGGATAATCCGAAAGCGCACGCGCACGTACGCCCCCATCACGGGCGCCACAGCGATCAAATCGCCATGTGACTAGCTGACGCGACGCGACACCATCGGAACCTTCACCGTACGTACCCGCCGCGTGAAGCATCCATGAAGCTCGCCGGCCGTTCGTGGCTAGTATAAATCGCGGGCCATGCCGCGGGGAATTCCGTCAAAGCAGTTAGCTCAGGCCCACCGCCGCCCACCACTAACGTAGCACGCTAGTACGTAGCTCGTCTGTGCACTGCACTCATGGCAGCTTCGCTGGGACTTACCGGCCATGAGACCAGCTACCCGGCCCACCCGGCGGCCTCCTCCTTGTACAACTTCCAAGCCGGTGATCCCTTCGCGGCAGCGGCGGGCGGTGCCGCGGAGCTGAGCTTCCCGGAGCTCGTGGACGCCGCTCGGCCCTCCGACTACTCGCTGCTTCCGGCGTTCGGCGCCGCTGGAGGCGAGGCGATGAACATGTACGAGCGGAGTGTCGTCTTCCCTATGACGACCTCCTACTACTGCGACGGCGCCGGGATGTTCGACGGCGACGCTTCGGCGAGGGCGAGAGGAGGAGGGATCGGTGCTATGGCGGGGCGGCCGTCGGGGAGGATCGGGTTCCGGACTCGGTCGGAGGTGGAGGTGCTAGACGACGGGTTCCGGTGGAGGAAGTACGGCAAGAAGGCGGTGAAGAGCAGCCCCAACCTGCGCAACTACTACCGGTGCTCCGCCGAGGGGTGCGGGGTGAAGAAGCGGGTCGAGCGCGACCGCGACGACCCGCACTACGTCCTCACCACCTACGACGGCGTCCACAACCACGTCACCCCCGGCAGCACGCCGAGGGCGTCCCCGGCGTACTCGGCGCCGGCGGCACCCGCTTGGACCTGGAGCGAGCTGCATGCGGCGGCGGCGGCGGGGGCTCACTCCTCGGAGTCCTACTGAACTGAGCTACTGATCGATCAGTACGAGTACGTAGCTGTGGTTAGTTTTATGATCGATTACGGTTCAGAAATCTCACGGATGCATGTATACGATTTGTTGCCTTGATGGTGGTGTGCCTGCCGTCACCGAATAATTCGGTCGCTTCCACGGCCATTGTGCACGGTGGAAACGCCGATCGACGGCATGCAGTATCTATCTGTAAAAAGAAAATAAATTGGTGCACGAACAGGTTAACAAACGCACATACGTATGGCAATCATTCATTGGCAAGTTGGTAGGCTCCACATACCACAATACTAATCCGTCCATCCTTTCAGATCCTCTTAAAATAATGTAGTTCTACGAAGTTTTGTACTGTAAATGAGTTGAGTTCGAGCGAGCTGAACTAGCTATGCTCGGCACTAATATTCGAGCGACTTCAAACAAATCGAAGCTCAAGGTCAAGCTATAAAAGTGGCCCAGCTTGTAATGATCCCAAGTTGATTTTAAACTAGTTTCGGCTAAATAACTTTTTTTTACTAATTTTAGATAATTTTTCGAACTAGATAGGACACAACACAACATAGGAAACCAATATAAAATATTATTCCAATCAAAATGATGATAATATAATTTTTTTCAAGGTAGTTTGTTTTATTCTCTCTCAATTGAAGACTGGTACTACTTAATAGCAAAAGATCGTGGATGAGCTAACAAGAGAGAAAACAAAGGTGCATCTGCTCTCAAACCTTGGCAACAAATAACAGGATAGCTAACACATTGGCCATGTATCATCTTGTTGTGGCCTAAATTTTCTCCAGCTTAATTAAGATTCAATGTTTGCTAGTAGATAAAATGAAGAAAATCATACACAAACACAACATATATGATACACCCTCCGTCCCATATTAGTTGTAGATGAAATGGATATATGCATCTAGATGCATTTCAGTGCTAGATACATCAGTTTAAACGACAACTGATATGGAATGGAACGAGTAATGAATTATCTTATTTCCATATAATATATACATCAACCAAAAATTGAGCGAATCAATGTTGGCTCAATATGAGCTCATTTTTCAATCAAGCTACATAAAATACTCATGCTTAGCTTATTTCTTTTTAAGTCGGTCTTGAGTCGAGCCGAAAGACATATCAATATCAAGTGGCTCACAGTCTCGATGTTTTCTTAGAAGCCTAGTGGACGGCGAACCGCATATATTATGCCATAGCAAGAACATAGTCTAGAAACAGGCCAAATTTCTTTTCTGATACAAATTTTTTGACTAGTCTTTTGTTTCTTGACCAGAAATTTGACTAACTTTGGGGGCACGAAACTCTGAAAAGATGACCAATTACTACTGGAATTCAAAGAGGGTCCTTAGCTAGCTTCGACCTAGGAATTAGCCGTTCTGTTCCTCCAAACAGATTTTCTACTATCTGTTTAGACTAGAAAGTGAGTAATTTTGGAGGCACAAAACTGTGAACTTCTTTTTGTGGGGTAAAAAAAACTGTTAACTGATGTTTGACAATTACTATACACGTGTGTGCATGTTTTTCAGATGCACGTGTTTGCCCTCGCAGTCCAGGGATTAGGCCATACTTACTGTTTTTATAGAAATCATAATGATTGGATCAGGAGTGCCGGAGTGCGATGAGAAATTTTTTTCCCGCTGCAACACATGGGCCATTTTTCTAGTCAAGATTAAAGGCTGGTCTATATTGAGCCTAGATTTTTTTAGCCACATATTGACCCTAGATATGGGAGTCCCTAATCAGCGCCTTAAGCGCCCTACTAGCCAACTGACCCACAAGTGCTGCTCCCGTGGGCCGGCCCAAGAACTAGCTCGTTTTCCCTGGCTCGCTCGGTTGACTTGCTTGATCTGTTCCCTGCTGTTCATCCATTGACTAGCTAAACAGTTGACTTTTCCAAAAAAAATCATGAAATTAAAAAAAACATGAATTTTAAAAAGTTCATAAATTCAAGAAGTTTGTGAATCTGAAAAAGTTCATCAATTTAAAAAAGTACGTGAATTTGAAAAGGTTCACAAAATTTGAAAATAAGTACATAAATTTCATAGAAGTTCTGAAATTGAAAAGGTTCGTGAAAATTTTAAAAAGTTCATCAATTTTTCAAAAAAATCATCAAATTTTTAAATCAGTTTCACAATTTTTCAAAAAAAGTTCATAAATTTTCAAAAAAAAATCACTGATTTTTAGAAAAAGTTCACAAGTTTGAAAAAAGTTCATCGATTTTGAAAGAAAGGTTCATGATTTTTTTTAAAAAGTTCAACCATTTTGACAAAAAATCAGTAATTATGTAAAATTCAGAATTTGGAAAAAATGTAAAATTGAAAAGAGTTTGTGGATATGAAAATAGTATGAATTGAAAAAAGTATCACGCATTTTTAAAAAGAAATAAAAATAAAAAAGAAAGGAAAAACCATATAAGAACCAACCAGCGAATTGGGAAACCCGGTTTGGGATACGAAGAGAAGAAAGGAGAAAAGAGTTGTAATTATTCACAAGAAGGTTTTTTCAGACATAATTATTCACAAGAAGTGAGCTGGACTGGTTGGTTATCGCAGCTTCTATCGCACGAGCAGGTCGCTAGTTCGAATCACTTCTGGCTCACGGTTAACATGAAAAAGAAGGGGGGAATGGGCCAACCCAAGAACCTGATCACCTCGGCCCATTAACTGGCCAAGATATATATGGCCTATTAGTTTATTTTTAGGATTACCTTTGGCCTATTAGTGATCCAGAAGCCCTTTTGTTATGCAGGTTTTTTAGGACAGATAGCGGTCTAAGTTAGTCTAGGGCCACTAGCGGGCCAGGTTTGTACGTGCCTTTTAGCGGTCCAAGTACCGCTAATAAATGGTCCAAGTTTGCCTCCATACACATTAGCAACCTATCATACCAATGGAGATGATGCAATGAATTATCTTAAAGATTGCAATTAATTAGTTTTCCGTAATCTGGAAAACAAATAATTTGTGTTATAGCTATGCATTGCTTACATATATACATCTCATAGTTCATACACACACATCACAGAACATGTATACTAACAGAATCACCATTTAAATTCAGTTTTTTAAAATGGATTGCCCTTGGATTTAGATAGCAGAAGCCACAACGTTTGTTTCGTCTCCGCGTGCTTTTTTTTGTCTTTGTGTGCTTCTTTCTGACTTATTTCATCTCTTGTTTGACTTTGGTGAGGAGTGCATTTGATTACTCTATTTTTTTCCTCGAGATGTCGACTACATCTCACAATGCACTTAATGCTCTTCTTTCTGCCAATAGTAGACCCTCAAGAACTTAACACATGGTTACTTCAACTGCCCTTATTGTACTTCGACATCATGTGGGAATGTGGACGTGGCACTACTCGCACAAATTGATCTTTGGGTTGACCATTGTGCCCTAGTTTGAACTACATCATGAAAAATTTCAGGTAGTGGACATGAGTAGGGAAAATGAAAGTTACAGCAATGACCCAGATAATGATTGGATTGTTTTTACATGGTAAATTATCCATGAATTATTTTGCATATTGAAACTATACTCGAAAAACATGAAAATCTATATTTTATGACTTGAACTTGCAGTAACTGAAGACTAATTAAAAATCTATTGAAGATGATAGTCAGTGTACCACGAGTATATACAAATATCTCTTTTTCATCATTGTAAGGAGCATGATATGACAAAAAGGACAACCACTTTGTAGGCAACTTCGCAGCACCAATTATTATATTTTGAGAATTAAACATTTGATATCTCTTGAAAGGAGCACTTTAACATTGTGTGCCTCATACAAACTAACAAGACTGTCCTACAACAGAATTGTAACACTCTTAAGGAGTCTAATGAAGTGTACATGCATTTCTTTATGATGTCCATGAGTTCTGGAACTCCATTACAACAGGTGGAAAATTATATCTTAACTCACACTTTACTTCCCCATTTGGTATTCAACCCCACCTAGAATGACTGGGGGGTGGGGCCACCGCCCATTGAGGCAACCTGGGGTAAATCATCAAAGCCCTAGTATAGTGTGGAAAATAATCTAATTCCCCAGCAACAAGTAGCACTTTATTAATTGGCCAACTCAGTTCGAGACTGAAAACAAGCAATTGAAGCAAATAGTTCAGCTATGGCTCAGAAAAACAAGCAATTGAACTCGTGTACGCGAAAAATCTTTCGCACCTGGATTACACATCGAGAAAACAAGCATACATGGATGCCTCAAGCACACCATTGGCCTAATGATATTTAACCATGTGGTATCTCTGCCTTTTAATGAAATGACCAATTAAACATCGCGTACCACACATAATAAACTAGTTGGCCGTTTTCTAATGATCCTAAAAATGAAAATGATAGGGAGTCTATGAAGTGCAAAATCATTCATTAGTGCCACATATAACTCTTGGATCCACAATACAACACGCGTGATTGTTGGCCCGTTGGCCAACTTAGTTAGATCTTGACAAACAAGCATTTGAACCAAACAATTTAGTCAAACAAGCAAGTGAATTGTGTGCAATTGTCTACACTGCAGTACTTGCCGAGAACCGTCGACAAGCATGCCGCCATACACACCACATGTCATAGTAATTTAAATGAAGTGAATTACTGTAGCCCGATGTATAGACTCATTGTAGCTCTTTTTGTTGCAACATTCTTTGAAGATGTCCCTGATATCCCATACAAGTAAATATAGTCCTTGTAGTTCATTGTTCCAACTATACATTTGTCACGGTTAATTTTAATCTCATATAATGGCTCGAATGAATTACTGATAGATTGTATACAACAGTACAAGAAGGGTGCATGTTTAATGGGCGTGCTTCACTCTCGGATTTTGCTACTTCCAGGTGGCAACTCCAAGAGAAAAATTAATTTGCTAGTTCTAGTTGCCAGCTCTATAATAAGTAATAACAACCAATTAATCTGGCAACTTAGGAAGATCTAGAACGCACATAAAGTTATATTCAGAGCAGTGTGACAACTTAAAAGGTACTACATGATATACAAAACAATAGTAGTAGGAATGAAGTAATAGCGATCATTTGATGTTGTAAATTATGACAAAACAAAAGAATTGGGCCTAAATGTTCATTGACTTGTAATTCATCATCAAGTACACATAAGTTGCTCACTGTGACAAGTTTTAATCTACTATTGCTAGTAGAAGAACACGATGCAGAATAAAATTGAATGTAGATATGTCCGAATTCTAAGCTACGTTATTACTCCTAAGAGAATCAATGTAGTCATCACTTGTCGAAGAAGAGTACTTGGTTCTCGCTGGCATGTGGGCATCATGAGTGTCCGTGGGAGCCCGTAGTCATGTAAGTTTTGTCGAGGCTGATGGTGTTGCGGTGGTTGTCGGTGTAGGTGAAGCGGCTCCGTTGCTTATGTTCTGGTATCTATTGACACCCAGGAAGCTAATCTGATCTGCTGTAGTGGAAGACGTCGTCACTTAAATGGATCTAGTGTGGTGGACAACAGGCTCGGTGAACAGAAAAGGGTCAACCCTAATCACACACACCACCTACCAAAATTCATGAAATTACATCAAAACCTAATCCTCTTGTGATGAACGATGATGCCAATCGGACATACATTCCATGACCATTCGCCCCAGATAGTGTGTCCCATCTCATCGCATCGGCTGCGACAAAACATGGGTGCCACCATGGAGTCGTAATCCTACCCGCCGATGCACTTCGTTCCGGTTTCGAATGTATTAATTGCCTTCTCATGCCTACAATTTGTATCATGTTTTAGGGTTTTTTTTTTGCATTGTAGATGTAGCAGTTTACTGCGATCGTTTGCCCGTTTTTCTTTGATTTCACCAAGATCCCCGGAATCACGAGATTGGGAACATTCATTAGAGAACGCTCATTTGTGGTAGAAAATATGTGATTGGATGCCATAAAACCTTCCATACGATGAGAAGATGTGTCAGGAAACTGCATTCGGCTCTCCAGAAGAGAGGATGATGTGTGGTACGAGCACAACCACTCGTAGCAGCGGTCGTACCGCACGGCGCCGTCTCCCTTGGGTCGACTACTTCCATCCCATGCAATCGAATCTGACAAACAGAGAGATTCCACCATACGAAGCAATATCAGAACCTCACCACCGGAGGGGGAATCGACATAAGGGTCTTTACCTCACCATTGCTTCAATTACACAGACCACGACGTCGATCTCCATCATCATCATCCATGCCATCGACAACAACTCTTCCATCCGTTTCATTGTAATCCTAAACCAATTGTGGATTCACAAGTGTCTCACTTTAATCATTCCTACGCTATTGATAAGAACACCTCGATGATGTCTTGTGCCTCTATGTCTGAGTAGATCCCTATTTCTCAGTGAGATCGAGGAACCCTGATATTTTTATGAACTGAATGTCAACAAAACACCAAGTCCGGCACACCATAACGCCACAAACTTTGTGCTTCATCGCGTATGGAACCCTAAGAACAAGTTGGTATACGAGAGCATAAACAAGTTTAATCCCCTAAATCACATGCCTCGCTATGTGCATATACAGCTGGGACGATCTGATCGCTTTCTTTCTCACAGTACATATACAGTTGACTCATCCATGCCATATATGTGCAATTAATTGTACATCAACTAATCCCTAGACTAGATCGATGACCATGTGTCGATCTCCCAAGCCAATTCATACACCAAAACGAAGTAAATTTAACTGCGTGAACAAAAAGATCTACACGGCGCGAGTCGATCGATCACTTGTGCGCCGCCGCCCCGGCGCCGCGCCCCATGTAGGACGTGATCGCCGCCGCCAGCACCGACTGGAAGCTCGGGTCCGACGTGATCGCCTTCGCGATCGTGTCCGTCACCGCCGGCGCGGCCGCGGGCGCGCCATGGACGACGCCGCCGCTGGACGTTCTCTGCAGGTACGAGGACGAATGGGCGGCGCCGTACAGCTGCTCCGCCCTCGTCGTCGCCATGCCCAGGCCGAAATGCTGCCCCATCGCCGGCAAGGAGCTCTTGCCGTAGAACGGAAGGCCCCCGGCGTACGGCGCCAGGTAGCCGCTGCTCCACGCCGCCGGCAGCGCCTTGGACTCGTACCCTGCCGCGTAGGGAGACTGGTACTGCTGCTGCATGAGCGAGTGCGGGGCGGTGAGGTCGAGCGTGACGGTGGGGCAGGACGCGATGGTGGAGATGGTGGTCGGGCCCAGGAGCCCCGCGGACGCGAAAGGGAGGTGGTGCCCGTGGGACGAGGACGAGGAGGAGCCGGCGAGCAGCATGGACGCCGCGGCGGAGGTGGTGGACGCCATGGCCGCGGCGGCCGGCGGCAGCGGGTGGCTGTGCGTGCCCTCGTACGTCGTGATCAGGATGGACATGTCGTCGGCGCATCTCTGCACCTGCTTCCGCACCGGGCAGGACGGCGCCACGGTGCACCGGTAGTAGGCGCGCGGGCACGGGTTCCCCTTGGAGATCTTCTGCCCGTACTTCCGCCATTGGCACCCATCGTTCATCTGCTCATCATCAACACACAAACTTGGTTAGCTCATCATGATTTTGAATTCAAAAGTATTTTCATCATGAAAACACGTACAGAATCTTGTACGTATGTATGTTGTACTAAGCGCGAACGTACCGTGGGGGTGTCGCATTTGACACGGACGGAAACCCTAGCCTTCTTGGCCTGCTGCTGGAGCACCTCGTCGTCGGCTCCGTCAACCCCGGCGCCGGGGCTCTTGCGCGCTTTGGTCGCCGGCGGGCACGCGGCGGCCGGCAGCTGGTGACCGGGCGCGGCGTCGTCGTCCGCGCTGCTGTCGGAGCTGAGGTTCATAAGAGGCGTAGCCGACGGGCGGGCGGCCTGCCTGTCGTCGCCGTCCGTGGAGCGGCGGCTGCTCAGCCCGAGCGACAGCTGATCGTCGGGGTCGGTCTCGGTGCCGGACGACGACGAGGACAGCGACCTCTGGTGGGCGCCCTTGGGACGGGCGTAACCGCCGCTGCCGAGGCACAGAGAGACGAGATCGTCGGCGGTAGGCGCCGGCGCGGGGGCGGCAGGGAGCTTGTCGGCGGCCGGTGGTTGGTGCTTGACCTTGACGGCGTCCTGGAAGTGCGTCTGGAGCGACTGGTAGTCCCTGACGATGTGGGAGAGCAGCGTCTTGAGGCGCTCGTTCTCCTCCCTCACCTCGCCCATCTCCGCCTTGGTCGCCTCCAGCTTGTCGTCCTGGACATGATAACCAAGAAAAATCATTAGATGATGCGAACTATATACGTATCATACTAGTGATTCTTCGTAAATAAACACGATATTTAATTTGGTGTGCAATTCATTCTCAACTTGCTTCTGTTTCTTACATACTAATTAAACAGCTCTCAATTTGACTTTCAGATCATAGTTCGTACTGTAGTTCGTACCTTGCTGGTGGTGATCGGATTTCTTTGCGTGGACGGGAAACTCTCAAGGACCATCGGAAGGGCGCTTGCGATCTGCAGACCAAACAATTAAAGCTAATTCAGTTTCAGCTCGATCTCAAGAACGAACATGTAGCTATAGGGTACACGCTCATCGATCAGCAACTCAATTATTCATGGTGATGCACAGCACCGCCGAGTTAACATGCATCTACTCTAGTAGACAACTCAAGGAAAGGAGCAGATTATGCGTGTACATACATCCATGGTCTCCGGCTTGTTCTCCTCTTTCACCGGCGGCGGCCTCTCGACGGCAACGTCCATGGACGGATCAGTCACGAGATGGCAAAGGAGAGAGGGAGCTTTGTTTGCTTTGGATGAGCAAGAGACGGCTTGTGGTTGCAGTAGCCCCGCGCCCTCCTTATAAAGAAGGATCGGAATCGGAGCGACGACGACGACTAGGACGTCGAAGCCTACACTTTCTGACTCGCCGGGGATTAAACTAATGGATAACCAGCAGCTGCTGCGTGGCCCGCGTATCAAATCTCAAATCCCAGTGCCTGGCTCCTTATTCCTTAACCTACCATCACGGCGGCTCGGTTGCTGGTTCCCGTCCAGACCACCGATCGAGCGAGCAAACGAGCTTATAAACAATGTCAACGCGTGTACCCGGCTAGCCAGCCTCCCTCATGGGCAGCAGGCAAGCAGGCAGGCAGGTCTACCAAGCTAGCTAGCGAGTGAGGTCAGCAGGCTGCCTTGGCTTCCCCGCTCCCCAATATAATACCGCCCTCGCGGCCGGTGGTCACCACCGGTGGCCGTCGTCAGCGTCGTCGCCGCCCACAACGTGTCCTGCAAGTCGCCGCCCCCCGCCGCGTTGGTTCCACGAGCGAGCGAGCTCCCCTCCGAATGCGGATCGCACGCACGTACGTGCGACCTTCATTGTCCAATCATCCTTCCCTTTCGCTCTGAGAGAGAGGCTTTGACTTAGCTAGATGTGTTCTTGGTTAGCGTATGTACGCACGCAGCATGAGCGTGCAGCCAGCGTTGAACTCGTTCTGGGGCCGTTTTACGTGTTGACTTTCGTACGGCTAACCCGGAGAAGCAAGCAACTGGCCATCGGTCGGTCGGTCCAATTTGAGTCTGAACTGTTCGCCTCTCCACGTAAAAATATATACTAGCATAAAATGATGCGAAAATTCTGATATAAACGCCTTGCTCGACGTGAGTGACGCACGCACGTAGTATTGATTCAGGATTTACGTGCATGCAGCAGGTCAAACGTAGTAACCGCGAGAACTCGGGCCGGTCATTGAACTCGGCCGTGAAAAGTAAAAACGTGGAACAACAAGGCGACAGTACAAGTGCAACCCGGTCAGCACATTTACCTGTTCCGTCCCAATCTGTTGTGATGGTAGTAGTACTGTAGTACGTAACCGTACTTGAAGTCGGCTTTGATTCGTTGGTTGCGTATGAGCAGTACATGGTACTAGGGGCATGTGCGGAGTACTGTAGAGTCGCCGGCGCACATGCACAGTAGTAGTACTCGACCGATCCCAATTTATGCGACGCGACGCGACGCGAGGTCATATCACATGTGCGGGATCATAAAGAAAATGGCGTGCGTACGGCGTGTGACCGGATGCGATGGCGATCCGTTCTCTGCCAAGTCCAAGAAGTCTTCGTCTGCTAAGATTAAGTACTACTCCAGTTGTAGATGTGAGGATACGGTGGATCGGTCGCTCGACCTCCGGTGCCTGCGATGGAGCGTGACGTTCTCCACGCCGCGATCCGATCAGAGGCAAGTCGTCTAAGCCAGGCCTCGTGAATGCGATGTGGCCTCCCATCGGATCGGCCATGCAACGGATCAAATTGGATTTTTTTTTGACACGTTACAGATGCAAATGCTTATAGATACGCATGTACACTCATTCCTATGAGCATATTCACGCACATCATATCTCTATGAGATTTCCGAAAAACTGAGTCGGCACATCATGTTAGGATTAACGAAGTCACCACATGCGCATCCGTGGTCGACGGAAACGTCTTCCTTCACTGAGCAAACATCATCGAAAAGGGTAAAAAAAAATTCAAAAATGCAAACAGCAATGTCAAATTTAGGGCTTGAACTCTGATAAACTGGTTCCATCACTAATTTTTTTGGAACCGGGTTCCATCACAAATTAAAAACCATAGCCATCTGAGATAGGCTCAGTTTGCCGCTGGATTAGATTACTCTGCTACCGTTGGCCAACTTGTTGAGGTCCGAGCGGGGCCCCGTTGAAACTAAGCCATGATTGCCACCGCTGCATGCATGCTTTGGTAGTTGGTTTGCGACCGATCCTGCGTGAGCAGGGCACGATCGTTAGGCTAAGAAAGAAATCGGCCTCAAGTAGCTTGCTCGTGCGTCTGTGTTCCTACGAGTTTCAGTTCCAACACGGTACTCGACATCACGAAGACGCGGTGGGGACAAGGACACCGGCGGCATATGCATCGACGGAAATGAGGAGCGTGTATCACGTGTGCCGCCGTGCAGCTAGCTACTCGTACGGTGCGGCTGGCATGAAAAGGTCACAATAATTCTCGCTACAAAGCAGCACACGGCATGGAACGAAATTCCCAGTTCCGGATTCCATACACACCATATAGGAACAAGAAGGCAAATTCCACGGTGAATAAAAAGAACCCTCATACATGATCGGCGAGGTTAAGAAAAAGGCCCCCTTTACCTGAATTATCAATTGTTCACGCTCGTCTTGACACCCCACCGACGATCGAGCGAACAAAGGTAAGGTTGTGGCGTGTCAAATTGTTTTTTTTTCGAAAAGGGAGGATCGCCCCAGCCTCTGCATCGGAACGATGCATACGGTCAATATTATTAATAAACAAAAGGTCCAACAAAAGCGTCCAAGTCTCGAACAAAAAATACAAGAAAAAAGGCTCACAAAGAGCTAAGCAGTAAAAGAAAGGCCACAACCGGCTGGCAAAAGGTAGGAGCGCTACATGCATATCCTATTACATGACCATCATCTAAACCGGTTGAAAATATCTCATGCTACCATCTCCCATCGGGTAGACCCAGTAACCAAACGCTCCCTGGCTTCCATCGAAGTGAGTAGCGACCACATTGGGTGTCAACTTGTTTGTGCGGTCTGTTTATGATATTTTGAACAATATTTTTAACATTTTACGGTGTTTTTAAACTGTATTGGTATTCAATAACGTGTGCCATATTTGATGCATACTAGAGAGCCACATGCACAAATCTAGGCACCATGCCGTTCTGATGAGTGGGGCCCGCTTACCCGGATTGCCTAAATAGCTAAAATTGGGTTAAAAATGGGATTCTGGTTGTTAGCTGTGGTCCAAATAATCATAAAAGTTAAAATGTTGATCAATGTGTTATTATGTCATAGACGCTCTTTTTATTTAGAAAGAACGATTTTGACCAGCTTTAAATAATGAAGCCCTCAATAACCAACAGTGCAACACAACACTCAACACATGAACAACAGGATACAAAGGATCTGACAAAGCAGCAACAAAACAACATATTACCAAGCAAACACCAAGTGAAATATGGAGCACAGCTTGTAGTCATGGGAGCAGAAATTTTACAATTCGTAAACTCTTCAGTTGAAGGTTTTTTTTTATTTTTAGGCTAGCTGAATGGCTTGATTAAGATTTTATCATATTATTAGTCGAAAGTAAATCAAGGATTTCAGGATCCTTCCTTTATGGAATAAAATATTGGATCCTCGAGTGGTCTCTTTTCTTGTTGCTTCATACGAGCAAATCGAATCAAGAACAAGAAAATTGGAAGAAATATGTATTTGTATTTCTATTCACTACCATTACGCATCTTCTCGACTTCCATTACTTTATTTTCTTCTTGAATGCAATAGCTCTGATCCATGATCAAAGAACCGAAAACAAAAGGAAGAGTCTGTCTCAAGAGGGAGTCTAGTCGCCAAGGGAAGACGTGTCATCGCCATCAGTTGAGTGCCACGCAAAACAGTGCCTCACTAAAAGGACCCACCTGCCACTCGCCCCGGATTGGAGGGTGCCGCACAGTTGGCCGATGACTATGTTCATCCTAGAGCTTGGAAGGAAATTGATGTCGGGACCCCAAGGGAGACCTCTGAGCACAACCACCATACTGAACCTAGCGAGCTCACCTTGGGAACACCACCGTCAAGGCCACGAAACCATCAATGCAAGGATAAGAAGCTACTGGGTGGGTCGACGAGAGAGAGAGAGAGAGAGGGAGGGAGGGAGGGAGGGAGGGAGGGAGGGAGAGAGAGAGAGAGAGAGAGAGATAGAGAGAGAGAGAGAGAGAGAGAGAGAGAGAGAGAGAGAGAATGCAGCGGGGAGGGGGGCAGGGGCAAATGATGAGGATGCGATACCTAATCCGTAGGAAAATATGACCATTTGTCCAAGCGCGTAGTGCGGCAAAAAGGTGTCGAGGTAAGATTGACCTGTGAAGGGCCATTTGAATTGATAAAGTGTTATTCAAAGTGGAAGTTTGGACATAAAATGTGGTTCAAAGAGTCACAGAAAATTAAAATTTGTTCCGTCTATGACTACATCACAAATACACGATACAAACTTCAAATATAGCCCCTTCCTATATTCCTTGAGGACGTGCAACATCTTCAAAACACGACAAAAATAGTCGTGGATTTTTCTTTCTCTCCGCAAAATATATAGATATACACCATGACTATATACACACCGGGGATGCCTTCCCTTGACTATACCCAGGGATTTTAGTCAGATTAGGAACCACCGAAGACACATGCGCAGAGGTGCGTCATGTATGAAAGAAACAGCACCGTTTCTAACGATAACAGGTTTAAATATACAGGAGCAGAAGAAATGGTGGCCAATAAGATAAGCACATGGCGGTTGGGGTCGACAGGCGCAGCAGCTCAAGCAAATTAGTCAACTGAAGCATCAGGGGAGGCGTCCTTCCTACCTAATTCCTATATGCTTTTTAATCCTTTCCCAAATGAATACAGCTAAGATACAAAGAAAACCGATGAGGTTCCTCGCTGGACGACGCATCCGATCATGTGATCAGCGGCCAAGCCGTTTCAACGATCTGGTCAAAACTTTGGACCCTAGGGCTTGGATCATGCGTGATTGATATTTCCAGCACATTTTTCGTAAGGAAAGACCCATGGCATGACTCCTTTGGCACATTATATTTAAGCAAATTTATATCAAATTGGAAGAAAACAAGGGGGTTCTGGCTCTTGCTTCCTCTAGGTGTTTGATGCTTGGAAGGCAATGCTATCTACTGCATCATCGTCATCATCCTCTTCTTCGCCGGTCTCTGAAAAATTTCCACCCACCCTTATTGTTTTTTGTGGCGTTGCGATTGGGAAATCAAACTCGCGTTACCGACGATTAATTCTCGGTAGCTGTCAAATGCTGCTGGTGCTAGCATTTTTCGTGGGTTACTGGGTCATGCATGAGATGAGAATTTGCAAAGTCAGAAGGGGAGATGATCTATCTTTTGCAAGTCAGAGGTCTGGCACATGGACCGGATCAAGGGCGCGGCCTATGGGAGCGGTTCTAGTGTAGTTTGGACACAAAAGGAATAGTATCTGTTGGGATCTTCTTGCAGTCTGTGCATCAGAATACTCGAGGTCAACAATTTGTCAGAAGTTATCGAAATGTCAGATCATGGATCTGTCTTAGCAAAGACTAGAGTTGAGGAGGACTAATAATGGTACAGCGAGAAGTCAATTGTCACAGCTCATACATCCCAATAAGACTTGATTGTCAGATTTAGAACATTGATTAATGGCGATTTTTCCCGGAATAACTACGTTTACTTGACCAAGATCAAGACTTGAACAACAATTGTTGTTGGAATTCATGTGGAAAGGAAACCTTCAAAAGAGTAGAACTTGTAAATGGCATCAATATATATTATATAAAGTGTTGGTACATATTCCTCTTTCTGCATAGAAACTTAAGAGTTTGGGTATTATTTTAAATTTCAAACGGCTAAAAGAGGTGATTATGATGGGCAATGTTGTCAATGTGTAAATCTTCAGACCCATGTGTTTTTGGCATATGCCATACCACAACTGAGTCCTAGCACTAATCGACATGGTTTGTTGTTATCGGTAACGAAACCAGTCAAGGCCAGTCGGTCATCAATCTTACTTGTTCTCTGGTAAAATAACTGCAACAGCTGTATAACATTTCCACTTAACAAAATGCAAACGTCGAGATCAAAATCTGAACAGCTGAGCATCAGTGCATCACATTGTTGATTTCTGGAGTGTAATGACAGCACATTATGATCTCCATTTGGGAAACAGCAAGAAACCAGCATAGTCAAGCTTGGATCAATTTGTTTAGCTAATCACCTAACCTAAACAAGTAACATAACAACACTTGGCTTTTCATCTCTAGACTGAAATGGCTGGTATGGTAAAGACAAACATGTAGATTACCTGCTAATACTAGTTCATTTAAATACAACGGTGTGTCGTGGCACATATCATAGAGTGGTCTGGGCAAGTAATTAACTGAGTTGTTAGCAAATTGGTTAAGATGTGATGCTGATAGTAGCTTACTTGCTAATATTCATTATACAGCATATGAAAGCAGACAATTGTTTGACCTAGCTGTTGATCAATCAAAACGAAGTAAACCTAAACGGGGGACTGCGTGACCCTCACTATTCTTCTGTCAAAGGGTTCAGACAAATAATGCAGCACAATGACTCACAATGAAGATGAAATGTTAACCTCTGTTGACTTTTCTGGATCGGTGCCAGGATTTTCTTGAGGAAAGATCCAGAAGAGCATAATCAACTAGTAAAATTTTGTGAAGATAACATGTAGTGTATGTTAAATGTTAGGTAAAGCATAGAGATGACAGCAGACACATGTTAACATGATGTGTCTGCTCATAATTCTGACTTCTGAATTACTGACCTGAGTTCCTATGCGCTAAATTATATCAAAGTTTGCCGAATTCATCCGGCATGCCAATTCACATAGATTATTCTGTTATGGCACTGACAACACCCCAATATTTTGGTCTTCTGGCCACGATACGTCGGTGGTTAACTCGATAGGCCTGGTTTAATGCACAAGTAATCATCATTAGCGAGAAAGGCGGAAATGAGCTAAAAGATAAGGCTGTATTAGGTGGTTTCCAGGAAATGGCCCGGTTCAACTTGTCTCTGCAGCACACAAGGATGAGTCCTTTTCACACTTACTTGACACTGACTTCCTAAAGCTTAAGGGGCAGTGACAAAAAGGCATATTCGCAGTGCTCAACTAAAATATTCGAAGTAACTTTCTGTCCCCATGTTGAGCTTCAGGCTGAGCTCAGCCTCCATTCTCAAAAGAGTACCCTCCAAGCAGATACTGCCATTCTATGCACTATTAGCACGAACAAGGAGCAGATACTAAAGCAAAACCATTCTCTGGTGAAATACTGGTAGGAGGCTGCAATTCTCACAATTATTCCTTTTACTTTTACAAGAAAATATATGGAAAAAGTCTTACAGAAAAAAAAAAACTGATCTGAGACATGCAATATTTCCTGGTAAACGAAGAGGTCGAACAGAGTTCTGCTTTATTCAAGTTAATATGCAAAGCCAAAAAATAGAGATCACTAAACCATGGGAAAGATGGTTTCTTCTCAAGTCTACATGGAAAGCATGAGAAAAATGACAGCTTGTCCACATCTAAGATGATACTTCTTCTTAACAGCCTAGGAAAGTCTCATAGGAAGTAAACCCAAGACATTCTTATGCCAATCAACTTCGAGATTGCACGTTGTACCAGCGCAACTGGTTCAACTGCATAACTAATTAGATTTGTCACATATAAATGATGACAAAGATAAGAAGATTACTAGTTCAAATGTCAACTGCCTACAGTAGGCGCGAGAAAAAGCAAAGACAATTTGGTCACACCAACGATTTTTTCCATGGAGAAGATAGATGATTATAATCATAATAGAGACTCACCTCTGTCCTTAGCAATAGAGCCGCCGGATTTGTAGCGTGTAAACACCTTGCATTGGCAACTTGGACTGTGACATTGCTGACTTCAACGTACTGCAGGTTAAACTTAGTTCTCCCTTATCTCCAGTGACCATGTTTGACATTGTAGCTGAATATAATACAGCAGTAACTGTGCTGGAATTCAGATAGTATTCACGCTGAAGCATGGCTTCAGCCTAGGTTACCTTCATGTATAAGAACAAACAATCGAGCCAGAAATCAGTACTGGAGCACCATTTTTTTATGGAATTGGATACGAAAAACCAGACCATTCTCTGAAGGTTACAGGCCAAAGCCCTCGTGTTAGACTCGGACCAAGTTAAAAGTCTTCTGCCTATTTTCTGTCCAATATGGTAAAATGGCGATCTCCAGGTTACCCCATAATTTGACCATTGTACTATTCAATTTACAAATTTGATGTGATTAACGCCGCATAATTTGACTAATAAACTATTTGATTTACATGTTTGATGTGATTAACAGATAGTTTGCACTGCTGCTTTGAGCTTTCCCATCAGCAATAGTTTGCCAAAACAGGAAAATAATAGTCTTCTCAAACTTCACATCATGCACCACAGTTCTTCAGTTTGATTGACTTCTCTCGAAAAACATTTTCCCATCTGTGAAACTAATAAACATTCAGCTTGATCGCAACACCTGAGGCCATCAAACTTCTCAGGAGATCATTTATGCTCCATGTGCAAGAGAATGGATAAGGAATGAACTGCTCCACATCTAATACATTCCTTGAGAACAGGGATAGACTAAATCCCTGATAAACTGCAGCATGTCTTGTATCTGAACTTGTATGTTGCATAAGTGCAAAATAGGTAATAACTTCTGCTTGTGGGGTATGATTCCTGCGCTATGAGAAAATCTAACAATGATCATATGATTGTCAGCAAAGATTGGGAAATAAGAAGGAAAACAACACATGTGCTACTGGACTTCTGCATATATGTTCAGTACAACTATAACTGCCCTTCAGAGGTATACTGAGGGGACTAGGTCTCGCGTTTTTGAGAAACTCAACCTAATCCACTGTAATTCTATGGTGAAGAACAACATGATTATCCTGTCACCACTAGTTACAGAAAGGTTCATGTTATATATGTAGCTTTTTCGAGAAAAACAATATGTATGTAGCTACAGATGAAGCCTTACAAGCAAACTGCGCAGGCATGGTGCAGGCCCATTTGCAAAGAGACAGATGTGCACCAGCTTAGCATAAGGGCTGAGCTCTCAAAATCTCATCTTGTATGCAATGCTACCTTTTTGTTGATAATTTACGCTAGTCTTCTCCGTTTCGAAAAATAATAAGTTACGCTAGTCTTCATCGTCATATTCTTGAGATCCCCAGAACTTGGAAACTTCCTTGCCAGGTAAAGCTACAGGAACTGAGGATCTCAGAAAGTCTTGGTAGTGTAACAGGCTGCCTCTGGTTGAACTACTCCCTGCAGTGACAATCCTACGCCCGTCCACAGCCATGGCTGACACTGTGCTTCTCCCTCCTGATTTAACAGGCTCATCGCAACTCAATCTGTTCACCAAGTGGCCCGTCCGGGTTTCCCAGACATGGACCTGACCATCCCATGGCGCGCCCATCACTACCTTGTATGGATCCAAGTGAAGCAACGTCACAGGACCATCTGAATGCAGTTCTGCGACTGTGTGCTTGAGTTCTTGAGGCTTACGAATATCCCACAGAAGAGCCCTGTCCAGCAAATAATGATAGATAGGTAAGGTTTGCAACGCAGTCGAAGCTAGAAGCACGAAGAAAGCACTGATTGTACAGATATTGTGAGCTTACTTGTCTTTTATGCCCGTGCATATTAGCCATTCAGAGGGCAGCATCTCACAAGAAAGTATTCTTTGGTTACGAAGTGCAAGAACAGAAGCCTTCTTCATCGTCCTCAAATCAATTGCTGTCACTTCGGATCCAGCAGCAATGTAACAAAGGGATTCGTAGCATTTGATTGCAATCGGTGGACCACTTGAGTTAAGATGAGCACCCCCAACACATGATGATGAGACACTGGAAGGAGGTGCCATTGTGTCCCACACTTTCACCTGTGATGCAGTATAACAACGTGAAAAGCAACATACAAACAATAGAGCTTACCATGAGCATCAAATGGCTCAGTTGTGGACCACACAGAATATGTTAAACAATATTACTCCTATTAATGAAATATTTCAGATAAAGTTTTCTTCGATGTTCTATTACCTTTGTATCTTTGGAACTGCTGACCAGCAGGGAGGATTTATGCCTGAAGAGCAAAGAAGAAGCTCAATGATCGTGCTGATGGATCATGATTTAAGAAACCTTGGAAAGTATAGGAACCTTGCAACTGTACAAAAGCCATCGAAATGCTTTCCAGTTTGATAAATGGTGCGCTTGCACACACAAAAAATAGCCGACTAATAGTAGAATAAGCTCCATTCAGATGGTTTGACAGTACGTACCAAGCAACAGACAAAAGTGACAGTGTTTTTTCATGCCCATGCAAAGTTGATATTAGAGGGTGTTTTTTTGCTCTTGTATTCATAGACCAAAGGCGAATGGTGCAGTCTTCACCACCAGTTGCGAGTATTTTACATTCACCGTCATCAAGCAATTTGTCAGCCAGAGCAGTAACAGGTCCTGAATGGCCCTTGTAACAGCGTGATTGGCCCTACATAAAAAGGTTATAAAATCACGCTTAGCACTAGCTTCTCAAGGAGTTAGGTATATAGCCTTTCAAAACCATACCCCACCGCGATGTGTTATTGTGACTGAAGATGTTAGCTAACCATCACATTATTTACAAAGATAATTTAGATGCATGACTGTAAAATTGCCCAGATTTTCTAATGACACTGCAAGGTTTCAACTTCATGAAATGCCACTGCAGAGTTGCCATATTTATAAGCATGTCCTTGACCGAAGAATTTCACTAGTATTGGATAAAAGTGCCTGTGTCTCCTACCTCCTCACCACCTTCCTGCTGCGGCACCTTCTCTCCAGCTCACCTTGCTGTCTCTGCAAGTTGTGTGGAGCACGACGCCATCTCTCCGCCCCCCTGCTCTTTGGGTCGGGGCTAATCTCACAAATATGTACTCAGCCACATGACGTGTGTGGCAACGATGAGCCCTATGGCCATGTGTAAAGCACTGACAGAGGTCAGGCCCCGAGTATGGAGGTTGAGGCGGGACAAGAAAGCCCATGTTGCACAAGGGAAGAGGAACATGAAGAGGATGACTGAGAAGAAGAAAGAGGATCCGCAGGGACATAAATGTCCAATTTGAGGTAAATTTGGACGAATGTCGTATTTCTGTTTACATTACAACTCTACAGAGACACATATCGAAGCAGAAACTGCGTGTTGGCATTTCCAACTGGGCACTTCAAAAGGGCATATATCCAAATATTCCTATTTATATACCTCGTGACCAGGAAGAGGCTGATCTTGGGAAGGAAGGACACGCTAGGATGTACGGCACATCAGCATGTTGGAGGCTCATGTGTAATTTCATGTCGAAAATCCCATACATGCAGTCAGCCAGGCTGGACAAGGAATGAAGGCCACTGCATAAGGGTTCCAGTCCCTAGAATATCAGATTGGCACTATGTATATCCTTCCGTATGAGTTTAAGAAGATTAGATCTACTCTATCTCTTGTTAGTTTACAGCAGGCTAGATCCGGCCTTGTCTCTAGCAGCCAGTATTACATAAGCGGCACCCCTCTTAACCAGAATTTTCTTCTCCATCCTCACCCCACTTAACTAGGTCTCCTGGTTACCATGCTTGAGTACCACTTTCTCACCGGCAACTAGTCCATGGAATCTAACATGTAAGCACACGGAGGGGCAGACAAGGCAGAGCAAGGGGTACTGCCGCATACCTTTGTTAGTAGTTAGTGAGGTTGGCATAAAGTTAAACGGCAGGTCAGGGTATACAGTGGCCGCTTCACAATGTCATGAATAGATACCACAAGCACAAAACAAGGAACGAAAGCAATTGCAGAAGAGAAAAGTTAGCACGTAGCCACGTATTATTATTTTCATATTTGAATTGAGACAAAGAGGAACCGATGTCCATCTAACAGCTAAAATTTCTTTTCAAGAGTTTCTATCATTTTAATAACTATATTTTACAGTCATTCAATGACCATAAGTAATACTCCCTCCGTTCACAATTATAAGACGTTTTGGATATCTCAATATGGACTACATATGGACTGAAATGGGTGAACAGGGACACTAAAATGCATCCATATACATCCGAATCAGAAAAATGTTAGAACACCTTATAATTGTGAATGGAGGGAGTAGCAATTAGTTTCTTTTTTATTATTATTCCTGTTTCAAGTACCTCTGCACTCATGTACAAAGTCAGTGATGTCATCATGAATGGTCATGTTGTATCCTCACAAAAAAAGGACGTACTCCCTCTGTAAAGAAATATAAGAGCATTTAGATCACTGCTTTAGTGATCTAACTGCTCTTATGTTTCTTTACAGAGGGAGTACATGTTGTATCAACAGGGTAATGTAACGTAGAAATGAGGTACCTTCCAGCAAAGACGGACTGTTCTATCTGTGCTTGAAGTGACTAATGCCATTTCATTTCTATGTGCATCACTTCGATACAATGGGGTGTCGATTAGTGGGAACAATCTGCAAAATGAACATAATAAGACATTCCTATCTCTGCGACTTTCAGCAGGCATTAGTGGAAAGCCAATCACAGATAGAACTGTGAAACAATAAAAGTTTAAATTGTGAAATGAGGATACTGTATCCCAAACATAAACCAGCTAGTAATCATGAAAATGATTTGCAACAATTCCTCTCTGCTAGGAAAGAAGAAAATTAAGTGAAAGAAATGATACTGTAACAAGACAATAATGAAGTAAAAAAATGACATTGTCACCAAGACGTAACACAAACAAATCTACAAAGTCCAAAGATATAACCAAGGTACTGACTGAAGTGAAGTTGCCTATTTGTCTAACAAATGAAAGAAAAAATGAAGAAAAATAATATATAAAAGTCAGATAATGTCATTTGGTTCCAAGTAACATGTCAGTCATAACATCCTACTATACCAAACATAAGATGTTCAGTGAATGGGCATTATATAGTTTCATGCACCAACCATTAGAACCAAAAGTACAAACTGATGGAGAAGGTTGGGCAATCCATATATACTTCAAAATCCCTCTCACATGTGGCATGGGCAGAAAGAAAGCAAAGCAATTTATTTATTTAAATTGCAGAAGTCGAGACTTGAACCCAAGATGAGAATGAAGTAAAAACAAATCTACAAAATCTGAAGATATAACCAATGTACTGAGACTGAATGAAGTTGCCTATTTTTCTAACAAATGGAAGCAAAGATATAAAGCAAGACTAATACAACTAAAGTCAGATGAGGTCATTTTGTTCCAAATAACATGTCAGTCATAACATCCTACTAAATTCAGAAATTTTCTTTATGTGGGGATTCAAGAGTCATGTCCAAGACATAAAGTGGGGATGGATCTTAAATCCTAACATCTGTTACTCCCTCCGTCACAGTTTAGAAGGCACAGTTAAATTTACGTGCATTTCCATAATAGACAAGGTTTAGGGCGCATTGCATTTATTTTTAGTAGCTAATTATTACTCCGATATACTATTTCTATATGCATGCGTAGTGTGAATGATATTTTTTAGCCCATCTCACAACCAATAGATAACCACCTAGGTCCCAGAGAATTTCTAAGCGTGCCTTCTAAACCGTGACGGAGGTAGTAGCACAGAAATGTACTATCTTTGATATTATTATAGGAATAGAAAAAAAAAAGGATTCAATGTTCACCCCTTGATTCCCCACAGGGTTGAGTACATGAAACTGACCCCCCAAAAAAAAACCTTGAACATCAGATAAGCTGACTAAAAAGTAACAAGATCTACAAATGTCTAAAGAGCAATGGTTATTTGCTTTATGGTTACCTCATACAAGTGATCCTCGCGCTATGGGTCCTGTAGGTTTCCACTAATTCCATGTCCAGACCAAGCCTCAATCTTTTGACTACTGGCCCCTGCACAGAGGAAATTGCACGGCATATGTTGCTTAGCACAAATAAGCTTTTGATACTGTAACAACCTGCATTACTTAAGCAGAAGAGCAAATCTGCTATATTAAAAACACATAATACTGTTGCATTTCACTCACTTGAGAGAACCAAACACCATTCCTATCAAGCATTAGATGGCTTGGTGTCGGCTCCGTGGGATCTAGATAATAAATAGATGATAAGGGATCCTCAAATTTCATTTGATGTACTTCAGTGTGCCTCCGAATGTATAGTTCTCTAATCCCCAAAGCTCCACGAGGCACTTGTTGAAACGGCCATTGCCCCCTAAGCGTTCAAATGGTCATGATGCGATAAATAAGTGGGCAGTCAGATACATGTGTAGTTTCCAAAGTCTGAAAATACTATATAGCATAGACTCAAACATTAGATACAGTTATGTGAGTTCAGAAAAGGATTACACGACATTGATCAACTCGTAGAAACTGTAAAACTTGATGCAAAGCATAAAAGCGAACAAACGACCATCAAGCATTTGTAGTGGCATCAACGTAAAAGAAACATTCGCTGCCTGTCACTTTCAAATTGCATGCACCTTATTAGATAAAGTTCATATTGTGTAGACAGTGACAATTCCTCCACCTACATAATAGCTTTATCCAATTAAACTACCAAAAACTACTTTTCCTTAAAAAAGTTAGTCCAACAGAGTCAGAATATAAGTCATTTTGAATTGTATGAGTCCAATATTTCTAGGTTTGACTCTAGAATGAAAAATAACTAGCACCGACAACATCAAATTGATATCTTCAACATGTAATAGATAGACGTTCATAATGTATGATAGTACCTGAAACCCTAAACTTGAGCTCACTCTTAATGTACAAACCGCTCTCTTTTTTTGTGAAACAACATTTTTAAATTCAACATCAAGTTATCCAAAAAACGCCTTGAAAACTGTGTCAATGTCCAAAAAACACTATTGTTACGATGCATAGGGAGTATACCATAAACACCAACACTGTTGCTCCATATTTCAAATATTCTACTTTGCTGGAGAGATACAAATCAGACGATTGATAAGTCTGCAGCTTGCAATCCTAACAACCAAGATAACTAATAAAGTGCCACCAAACTGTGGACCCACGGACCCTCTGACAGTCTTATGATCAAGTTTACCTATCCAATGTCAACCAATCATATACAACAATGAAGATGACACTTGAAAGTCAATCTGAAAAATGACAGGATCTCCTCCCTTTCAGTCCATCCCAATAATTGATGTACCGTTCAATCGAGGCTTCCTCAGCCTAGCTGACACCCAAACCAGATGTTCTCACAAGCTTAACTCTATTTGCTCAAACAAGAAAATCATAGTAGAGGGTTCATAATTTTCCAGTCACAACCGTCGTCGCGGCACCAAATATGGCTGCAAATCAATTTTCCCCAATTTGTTAGCCACACAAAAGCTTCGTATCCCAATCATAACAGGAAACCGATCATTTGTAAACTCCGGGCACAAAGGTCCCAATCAACAGCACACGTCTACACCGTGCAATCACCAAAAGGGGGCAAACCTATTGGGCCTGTACAAATTGCCCTATACAGCTGAGTGTACTGACGCCTAAATCGGAATTCCCGAATCGGACGAGAGCGAGAGGAAAGAGGAAAGTGGGTGAAGGAAGAGACCTGTAAAGGTGGTACCATACGGCGTCGCAGTAGGCGGCGGCGCGCAACGGGCGGCAGGCCATAGCAAGGCTGGCGACGTCGCGGGCGCCGAGGTGGCGCGCGCAGTGGGCCAGCGCGTCGCCGTCGAGGTCGACGAGCGTCCGCCCCGGTAACGGCATCGACATCGCCGGCGAGCTGAACCCTAGAACGTATCACGGTGGCCACCGTCTCAGGCGCGCGGGGAAGGGGGGAGAGACGGCGGCGGCGGTTAAGTTTGCTCTTTACCTCTCGGTCTGTCCCCAACTGTCTATGCTCCCATCCGTGTTCCGCACCGTTCCTTTGACATCGGACGGTCCAGTATTTTTTTCTCCCCCACTGTGAAAATAAATCTAGAGACAATCTCTATTGCATGTATACGTGTATAACGCGGCTGGACCCGGCGCCTATGACCGTCTCTAGCATACCCCTAAATCACCCCAACCGCAAAATAACCGTCAGTTTATACTTTTAAACGAAAAATGACCCAAACAAAAACCTTAAACGTGTCTGACACTTAAAAAAAAATTAGGGGCGCGGTAAATCCCCCCTCCCCCACCCACGAAAACCCAAGTTTCCCCTGCCCCGTTGGTGCCCTGTATCCTGCAAAAGCGGTTGGCATGAGGGACATTTCAGCACGCGCGTTCCCCACATCCCCTCTAGTAGCCGCCTGATACGTCTTCATCGTATCTTCTTTTTCAAACACTTTTGTCCTTGTTTTTGGACTCTAACTTGCATGATTTGAATGGAACTAACCCGGACTGACGTTGTTTTCAGCAGAATTGCCATGGTGTTATTTTTGTGCAGAAATAAAAGTTCTTGGAATGACCTGAAAATCAACGGAGATTATTTTTTAAATATATAAAAAATATTGGCGAAAGAATCAAGGCCAGGGGGCCCACACCCTGTCCACAAGGGTGGAGGCGCGCCTACCCCCTGGGCGTGCCCCCTGCCTCGTGGGCCCCCTAGTGCTCCTCCGGCCTCAACTCCAACTCTATATATTCGTGTTCGGAGAGAAAAAAAATAAGAGAGAAGGATTCATCGCGTTTTACGATACGAAGCCGCCGCCAAGCCCTAATCTCTCTCGAGAGGGCTGGTCTGGAGTCCGTTCGGGGCTCCGAAAGGGGAATCCGTCGCCATCGTCATCATCACCTTCCTCCATCACCAATTTCATGATGCTCACCGCCGTGCGTGAGTAATTTCATCGTAGGCTTGTTGGACGGTGATGGGTTGGATGAGATTTATCATGTAATCGAGTTAGTTTTGTTAGGGTTTGATCCCTAGTATCCACAATGTTCTGAGATTGATATTGCTATGACTTTGCTATGCTTAATGCTTGTCACTATGGCCCGAGTGCCATGATTTCAGATCTGAACCTATTATGTTTTCATAAATATATGTGAGTTCTTGATTCTATTTTGCAGGTCTATAGTCATCTATTATGTGTTATGATCCGTTACCCCCGAGTGACAATAATCGGGATACTTACCGGTGATGACCGTATATAGGATCGAAAGTATGTCTAGAGGGGGATGATTAGACTACTTGACCAAATAAAAATCTAGCATTTTCCCAATTTTAAGTCTTGGCAGATTTTAGCAACTTAGCACAAACAATAATCAACCTGCACATGCAATTCTAAGAGTATAGCAGCGGAATGTAAAACAATTGCATATGAAGGTAAAGGGAGGAGTTTGGAGGGAGCAAACGCAATGTAGACACGGAGATTTTTGGCGTGGTTCCGATAGGTGGTGCTATCATACATCCACGTTGATGGAGACTTCAACCCACGGAGGGTAACGGTTGCGCGAGTCCATGGAGGGCTCCACCCACGAAGGGTCCACGAAGAAGCAACCTTGTCTATCCCATCATGGTCATCGCCCATGAAGGACTTGCCTGACTAGCGGTAGATCTTCACGAAGTAGGCGATCTCCTTGCCCTTACAAGCTCCTTATCTTGTCGGAGGCTCCCAAGTGACACCTAGCCAGTCTAGGAGATACCACTTTCCAAGAAGTAACAAATGGTGTGTTGATGATGAACTCCTTGCTCTTGTGCTTCAAATGATAGTCTCCCCAACACTCAACTCTCTCTCACAGGATTTGGATTTGGTGGAAAGAAGATTTGAGTGGAAAGCAACTTGGGGAAGGCTAGAGATCAAGATTTATGTGGTTGGATTGGAATATCTTGACCTCAACACAAGTGTAAGTGGCTCTCTCTCAGAAAATGTATGTTGGAAGTGTAGGCATATTCGGATGGCTCTCTCCACGAATGAAGAGTGGGTGAAGGGGTATATATAGCCTCCACACAAAATCTAACCATTACACATAAATCACCAAACTCGGTGGGACCGAATCATATAACTCGGTCAGACCGATTTAGTTCAAAATGTGAACGTTAGGATTTTCGGTGGGACTGATTCCATTAGGGTTAGGGCATAATGTAATCTCGGTGAGACCGATTACACAAACTCGTTGAGACCGATTACACAAACTCGGTGAGACCGATTACACAAACTCGGTGGGACCGATTTTGGTAATAGGCAAACAGAGAGTTGGTCAGGCAAACTCGGTGGGACCGACTCGCTCATCTCGGTTAGACTAAAACGTTATGAAGGGGAAACAGAGAGTTTGCATTGCAATCTTGGTGTGACCGATCGCTCATCTCGATTGGAATGAAACGTTACGAAGGGAAACAAAGAGTTTGCAATCCCATCTCGATGAGATCGAAGTGACTAGGGTTTCTGGCAGTAGCTATGTCAAGTGAACTCGGTGGCGCCGGATAGAAGATTTTGGTGGGGCCAAGTTTGACTTTTGGTTTGGGACATATGTGGATATGAGAAAGTAGTTGAGAGTTTTTGGAGCATATCACTAAGCATTTTGAGCAAGCAACTCATTAAGCAACACCTCACCCCTATTAATAGTATTGGCCTTTCCTATGGACTCAATGTGATATTGGATCACTAAAAGTAAAATGTAGAGTCTTGTGCTTTGAGCTTGAGCCAATCTTTTGTCCTTAGCATTTTGAGGTGTCCACTTTCTAATTCATGCCATGTCAATCATTGAGATTTCCCTGAAATATTTATCTTCAAGTAGCATTAGCTCAATGAGCTATATGTTGTTAGGAATTACCAAAACCACCCAGGGATAGTTGCACTTTCACCGTAGTTTGAGGAGTTCATGTATTCACTATGTGTTAATGCTTTGGTCAGGTACTCTATTAAAAGGAGGCCTTAATATCCCTTAGTTTTCAATAGGATCCCGCTGCCATGGGAGGGTAGGACAAAAGATGTCATGCAAGTTCTTTTCCATAAGCATGTATGACTATATTCAGAATACATGCCTACGTTACATTGATGAACTGAAGCTAGTTTTGTGTCACCCTATGTTATAACTATTGCATGAGGAATCGCATCCGACATAATTATCCATCACTGATCCAATGCCTACGAGCTTTTCACATATTGTTCTTCGCTTATTTACTTTTCTGTTGCTATTGTTACAATCACTATAAAACCAAAACTATTACTTTTGCTACCGTCACTGCTACTATCATATTACTTTGCTACTAAATACTTTGCTGCAGATATTAAGTTTCCAGGTGTGGTTGAATTGACAACTCAGCTGCTAATACTTGAGAATATTCTTTGGCTCCCCTTGTGTCGAATAAATAAATTTGGGTTGAATACTCTACCCTCGAAAACTGTTGCGATCCCCTATACTTACGTGTTATCAAGAGTATTTTCGGGCGCTGTTGCCGGGGAGCATAGCTCTATTCTTTGAGTCACCTGGGATTTATATCTGCTGATCACTATGAAGAACTTGAAAGATAAAATAACCAAGATTTTTCCCTCAACTACGAGGGGAGGTAAGGAACTTCCATCTAGCTCTGCACTTGATTCACCTTCTGTTTTGAGTAAACTTGCGACACCTACTCCTGCTATTCATTCTGATATGTCGCATGTTATTGATGATACCACTTCTGCTTTGCATGATACTTATGATGAAACTACTTCTATGCTTGATAATACTGTGCCACTAGGTGAATTTCTTGATGAACAACTTGCTAGGGTTAGAGAGAATGAAATTATTGAAACTGATGATATTGATGAAAGTGATGATGAAGATTCTCCCCCTAGATATGAATTGCTTGTTGTTCCTGAGGGTTATGTAATGGATGAAGAAACTGCTAGGGACTTCTTAGCTTGCAATGTTAGATCTAATCTTAAGAAATTATTAGCTAAGCTTAAAGAAACATATTTGAATGCTAGAATGAAATATGACCCTACTTTTGCTACTTCACCTATCTTTATTAACGATAAGGATTATGATTTCTCTGTCGACCCTGAGTTAATTACTTTGGTTGAATCTGATCCTTTTTATGGCTATGAATCTGATACTATTGTGGCACATCTTACTAAATTAAGTGATATAGCAATGATACGTCTCCAACATATCTATAATTTTTTATTGCTCCATGCTATATTATCTACTGTTTTGGACATTATTGGGCTTTATTATACACTTTTATATTATTTTTGGGACTAACCTATTAACCAGAGGCCCAGCCCAGAATTGTTGTTTTTTTGCCTATTTTAGGGTTTCGAAGAAAAGGAATATCAAACGGAGTCCAAACGGAATGAAACCTTCGGGAACGTGATTTTCTCACCGAACATGATCAAGGAGAATTGGACCCTATGTCAAGCAACCAACAGGGAGGCCACGAGGTAGGGGGGCACGCCTACCCCCCAGGCGCGCCCTCCACCCTCGTGGGCCCCCTATTGCTCCACCGACGTACTTCTTCCTCCTATATATACCTACATACCCTCAAACGATCAGATACGGAGCCAAAACCCTAATTTCACCGCCGTAACTTTCTGTATCCACGAGATACCATCTTGGGGCTTGTTTTGGAGCTCCGCCGGAGGGGGCATCAATCATAGAGGGCTTCTACATCAACACCATAGCCTCTTCGATGAAGTGTGAGTAGCTTACCTCAGATCTTCGGGTCCATAATTATTAGCTAGATGGCTTCTTCTCTCTTTTTGGATCTCAATACAAATTTCTCCCCCTCTCTTGTGGAGATCTATTCGATGTAATCTTCTTTTACGGTGTGTTTGTTGAGACCGATGAATTGTGGGTTTATGATCAAGTTTATCTATGAACAATATTTGAATCTTCTCTGAATTCTTTTATGTATGATTGGTTATCTTTGCAAGTCTCTTCGAATTATCAGTTTGGTTTGGCCTACTAGATTGATCTTTCTTGCAATGGGAGAAGTGATTAGCTTTGGGTTGAATCTTGCGGTGTCCTTTCCAAGTGATGGTAGGGGCAGCAAGGCACGTATTGTATTGTTGCCATCGAGGATAACAAAATGGGGTTTTTACCATATTGCATGAATTTATCCATCTACATCATGTCATCTTGCTTAAGGCGTTACTCTGTTCTTATGAACTTAATACTCTAGATGCATGCTGGATAGCGGTCGATGTGTGGAGTAATAGTAGTAGATGCAGGCAGGAGTCGGTCTACTTGTCTTGGATGTGATGCCTATATACATGATCATACCTAGATATTCTCATAACTATGCTCAATTCTATCAATTGCTCAACAGTAATTCGTTCACCCACCGTAAAATACTTATGCTCTTGAGAGAAGCCACTAGTGAAACCTATTGCCCCCGGGTCTATCTTCATCATATTAATCTTCCAATACTTAGTTATTTTCATTGCTTTTATTTTACTTTGCATCTTTATCATAAAAATACCAAAAACATTATCTTATCATATCTATCAGATCTCACTCTCGTAAGTGACCTCGTAGGGATTGACAACCCCTTATCGCGTTGGTTGCGAGGATTTGTTTGTTTTGTGTAGGTACGAGGGACTCGCGTGTAGCCTTCTACTGGATTGATACCTTGGTTCTCAAAAACTGAGGGAAATACTTACGCTACTTTGCTGCACCACCCTTTCCTCTTCAAGGGAAAACCAACGCAAGTGCTCAAGAGGTAGCAAGAAGGATTTCTGGCGCCATTGCCGGGGAGGTTCGCGCAAGTCAAGATTTGACTCCCGACAACGAGCCATTTTTGGCGCTGTTGTCGGGGAGGTCTACGCAAAAGTCAACATACCAAGTACCCATCACAAACCCTTATCTCCCGCATTACATTATTTGCCATTTGCCTCTCATTTTCCTCTCCCCCACTTCACCCTTGCCGTTTTATTTGCCCTCTCTTTCTCTATCCTCCCTCTCTTTATCTATTTGTCGTTTTATTTGCCCGTTCCTTGTTTGCTTGTGTGTTGGATTGCTTGCTTGTCATGATGGCTCAAGATAATACTAAATTGTGTGACTTTACCAGTACCAACAATAATGATTTTATTAGCACTCCGATTGCTCCTCTTACCGATGTTGAATCTTGTGAAATTAATGCTGCCTTGCTGAATCTTGTCATGAAAGATCCGTTTTCCGGCCTTCCTAGTGAAGATGCCGCTACCCATCTAAATAGCTTCGTTGATTTGTGTGATATGCAAAAGAAGAAAGATGTGGACAATGATATTGTTAAATTGAAGCTATTTCCTTTTTCGCTTAGAGATCGTGCTAAAGCTTGGTTTTCGTCTTTGCCTAAAAATAGTATTGATTCGTGGAATAAGTGCAAAGATGCTTTTATCTCTAAGTATTTTCCTCCCGCTAAGATCATCTCTCTTAGAAACGATATTATGAATTTTAAGCAACTTGAACATGTTGCACAATCTTGGGAGAGGATGAAATTAATGATACGTAATTGCCCAACACATGGTTTGAATTTGTGGATGATTATACAAATTTTTATGCCGGATTGAATTTTGCTTCTAGAAATCTTTTAGATTCGGCCGCGGGAGGCACTTTTATGGAAATCACTTTAGGAGAAGCTACTAAACTCCTAGATAATATTATGGTTAATTATTCTCAATGGCACACTGAAAGATCTACTAATAAGAAAGTGCATGCGATAGAAGAAATTAATGTTTTGAGTGGAAAGATGGATGAACTTATGAAATTATTTGCTAATAAAAGTGTTTCTTCTGATCCTAATGATATGCCTTTGTCTACTTTGATTGAGAATAATAATGAATCTATGGATGTGAATTTTGTTGGTAGGAATAATTTTGGTAACAACGCGTATAGAGGAAACTTTAATCCTAGGCCTTATCCTAGTAATTCCTCTAATAATTATGGTAATTCCTACAACAATTCTTATGGAAATTATAATAAGATGCCCTCTGATTTTGAATCTAATATTAAAGAATTTATTACTTCGCAAAAGAATTTCAATGCTTTGATTGAAGAAAAATTGCTTAAGATTGATGAGTTGGCTAGGAACGTTGATAGAATTTCTCTTGATGTTGATTCTTTGAAACTTAGATCTATTCCACCTAAGCATGATATCAATGAGTCTCTCAAAGCCATGAGAATTTCCATTGATGAGTGCAAAGAAAGAACCGCTAGGATGCGTGCTAAGAAAGATTCCTTTATAAGAGCGTGTTCTTCTAGTTTCCATGATAATAAAGATGAAGATCTAAAAGTTATTGATGTGTCCCCTATTAAATCTTTGTTTTGCAATATGAATCTTGATAATGATGGGACTGAATATGATCCACCTTTACCTAGAAGGCGTTCCAAAAATTCGGAGTCTTTAGATCTTGATGCTAAAATTGTTAAAAGTAGGATTGAAGAGATCAAAACTTTAAATATCGATGAACCCACTATTTTGGATTTCAAGGAATTTAATTATGATAATTGCTCTTTGATAGATTGTATTTCCTTGTTGCAATCCGTGCTAAATTCTCCTCATGCTTATAGTCAAAATAAAGCCTTTACCAAACATATCGTTGATGCTTTGATGCAATCTTATGAAGAAAAACTTGAGTTAGAAGTTTCTATCCCTAGAAAACTTTATGATGAGTGGGAACCAACTATTAAAATTAAAATTAAAGATCATGAATGCCATGCTTTGTGTGATTTGGGTGCTAGTGTTTCCATGATTCCAAAGACTTTGTGTGATTTGTTAGGTTTCCGTGATTTTGATGATTGCTCTCTAAACTTGCACCTTGCGGATTCCACTATTAAGAAACCTATGGGAAGAATTAATGATGTTCTTATTGTTGCAAATAGGAATTATGTGCCCGTATATTTTATCGTTCTTGATATAGATTGCAATCCTTCATGTCCTATTATTCTTGGTAGACCTTTCCTTAGAACGATTGGTGCAATTATTGATATAAAGGAAGGAAATATTAGATTCCAATTTCCGTTAAGGAAAGGCATGGAACACTTTCCTAGAAATAAAATTAAATTACCTTATGAATCTATTATGAGAGACACTTATGGATTGTCTACCAAAAATGGCAATACCTAGATCTATCCCTTGTTTTTATGCCTAGCTAGGGGCCGTTAAACGATAGCGCTTGTTGGGAGGCAACCCAATTTTCTTTTTTATTCCTTGCTTTTCGCCCCTGTTTAGTAATAAATAATTTATCTAGCCTCTGTTTTGGTTGTGTTTTGGTTGTGTTTAATTAGTGTTTGTGCCAAGTAGAACCATTAGGAAGACTTGGGGAAACTCTTGTTAATCCTGCTGTAAAAAACAGAAACTTTAGCGCTCACGAGAACTGCTGCCATTTTTATTTGGAAAGTTATATTTAATTAATTATTTTTGCAGATGATTAATAGATAAATTCCTCACGTCCAGCAATTTATTTTAGAATTTTTGGGGTTCCAGATCTTGCGCTAACTACAGATTACTACAGACTGTTCTGTTTTTGACATATTCTGTTTTTTGTGTGTTGTTTGCTTATTTTGATGAATCCATGGCTAGTAAAATAGTTTATAAACCATAGAGAAGTTGGAATACAGTAGGTTTAACACCAATATAAATAAATAATGAGTTCATTACAGTCACTTGAAGTGGTCTTTTGTTTTCTTTCGCTAACGGAGCTCACGAGATTTTCTTCTTTAAGTTTTGTGTTGTGAAGTTTTCAAGTTTTGGGTAAAGATTTGATGGATTATGGAACAAGGAGTGGCAAGATCCTAAGATTGGGGATGCCCATGGCACCCCCAAGATAATCTAAGGACACCTAAAAGCCAAAGCTTGGGGATGCCCCGGAAGGCATCCCCTCTTTCGTCTACTTCTATCGGTAACTTTACTTGGAGCTATATTTTTATTCACCACATGATATATGTTTTGTTTGGAGCGTCTTGTATGATTTTAGTCTTTATTTTTTAGTTTACCACAATCATCCTTGCTGTACACACCTTTTGAGAGAGACACACATGATTCGGAAATTATTAGAATACTCTATGTGCTTCACTTATATCTTTTGAGTTATATAGTTTTGCTCTAGTGCTTTTCACTTATATCTTTTAGAGCACGGTGGTGGATTTGTTTTATAGAAACTATTGATCTCTCATGCTTCACTTAGATTATTTGAGAGTCTTAAATGCATGGTAATTTTCTTAAATAATCCTTATATGCTAGGTATACAAGATTAATAATAAAATTCTCTTATGAGTGTGTTGAATACTATGAGAAGTTTGATACTTGATAATTGTTTTGAGATATGGAGATGGTGATATTAGAGTCATGATAGTTGAGTAGTTGTGAATTTGAAAAATGCTTGTGTTGAAGTTTGTGATTCCCGTAGCATGCACGTATGGTGAATCGTTTGTTGGGGATCGTAGCAGAAATTTAAAATTTTCTACACATCACCAAGATCAATCTATGAAGTAATCTAGCAATGAGGGGAAGGAGAGTACATCTACATACCCTTGTAGATCACTAAGCGGAAGCGTTCAAGTGAACGTGGTTGATGGAGTCGTACTCGTCGTGATCCAAATCACCGATGATCCTAGCGCCGAACGGACGGCACCTCCGCATTCAACACACGTACGGAACGGAGACGTCTCCCATGCCTTGATCCAGCAAGGAGGAGGGAGAGGTTGAGGAAGAGAGTCCAACAGCAGCACAACGGCGTGGTGGTGATGGAGTGGCAGTTCTCCGGCAGGGCTTCGCCAAGCTCACGCGGAGGAGGAGAGGTATTGGAGGGGAGGGGCTGCGCCAGGTTCGAGGGTGTGGCCGCCCTCCCACCCCTCCACTATTTATAGGTGGGGAGAGAGGGGGCCGGCCCCCCTAGATCCCATCTAGGGTTGGGGGGCGGCCAAGGGGGGAGGAGTGCCTCCCAAGTCAAGTGGAGGCCCTCCCCCTTAGGGTTTCCCCTCTCCCATGCGCATGGGCCTTGGGGGGGGGGGCTGGTGCCCTTGGCCCATTAAGGTTAGGGCGCCCCCTACAGCCCATGCTGCTGTATTGGACGTGGTGGAACATTTTCCGGACCTCCGGACCCCTCTGGAATCCTCCGGAACCTTCCGGAAGCTTCCCGGTACAATACCGGAAAAAACCGAACTTTTCCCGGAACCCGAACAACAACTTTCCATATATAAATCTTTACCTCCGGGCCATTCCGGAACTCCTCGTGACGTCCGGGATCTCATCCGGGACTCCGAACAACATTCGGTAATCACATACAAGTCTTCCTAATAACCCTAGCGTCATCGAAACTTAAGTGTGTAGACCCTACGGGTTCGGGAACCATGCAGACATGACCGAGACAACTCTCCAGCCAATAACCAACAACGGGATCTGGATACCCATGTTGGCTCCCACATGTTCCACGATGATCTCATCGGATGAACCACAATGTCGAGGACTCAATCAATCCCGTATTCAATTCCCTTTGTCTAGCGGTACTTGCCCGAGATTCGATCATCGGTATCCCGATACCTTGTTCAATCTCGTTACCGGCAAGTCTCTTTACTCGTTCCGTAACACATCATCCCGCGATCAAATCCTTGGTCACATTGTGCACATTATGATGATGTCCTACCGAGTGGGCCCAGAGATACCTCTCCGTCTACACGGAGTGAAAAATCCCAGTCTCGATTCGTGCCAACCCAACAGACACTTTCGGAGATACCTGTAGTGTACCTTTATAGCCACCCAGTTACGTTGTGACGTTTGGCACACCCAAAGCACTCCTACGGTATCCGGGAGTTGCACAATCTCATGGTCTAAGGAAATGATACTTGACATTAGAAAAGCTTTAGCAAACGAACTACACGATCTTGTGCTAGGCTTACGATTGGGTCTTGTCCATCACATCATTCTCCTAATGATGTGATCCCGTTATCAACGACATCCAATGTCCATGGTCAGGAAACCGTAACCATCTATTGATCAACGAGCTAGTCAACTAGAGGCTTACTAGGGACATGGTGTTGTCTATTTATCCACACATGTATCTGAGTTTCCTATCAATACAATTCTAGCATGGATAATAAACAATTATCATGAACAATGAAATATGATATAATAATAACTAAGTTATTATTGCCTCTAGGGCATATTTCCAACAGTCTCCCACTTGCACTAGAGTCAATAATCTAGTTCACATCGCCATGTGATTAACACTCACAGGTCACATCGCCATGTGACCAACATCCAAAGAGTTTACTAGATTCAATGATCTAGTTCACATCACTATGTGATAAACACTCAAAGAGTTCTGGGTTTGATCATGTTATGCTTGTGAGAGAGGTTGTAGTCAACGGGTCTTGCCATATTCAGATCCCTATGTATTTCGCAAAACTTTATGTCATATTGTAGATGGCTACCATGTTCCACTTGGAGCTATTCCAAATTGTTGCTCCATTATATGTATCCGGTATCTCTACTCAGAGCTACCCGGATATGTGTTAAGCTTGCATCGACGTAACTCTTTACGTCGAACTCTTTATCATCTCCATAACCGAGAAACATTTCCTTATTCCTCTAAGGATAATTTCGACCGCTATCTGGTGATCTAGTCCTAGATCACCTTTGTACCCTCTTGCCAGACATGTGGCAAGGCACACATCAGGTGCGGTACTCAGCATGGCATACCGTATAGAGCCTATGAAAAAGCATAGGGGACGACCTTCGTCCTTCCTCTTTCTTCTGCCGTGGTCAAGCTTTGAGTCTTACTCAACTTCACACCTTACAACTCAGGTAAGAACCCCTTCTTTGACTGATCTATTTTGAACTCCTTCAAAAACATGTCAAGGTGTGCGTTCTTTGAAAGTATCATCAGGCGTCTTGATCTATCTCTATAGATCTTGATGCCCAATATGTAAGCAGCTTTATCTAGGTCTTCCTTTGAAAAACACTCTTCAAACAACCGTTTATGCTTTCCAGAAATTCTACATTATTTCGGATCAACAATATGTCATCCACATATACTTATCAGAAATGTTGTAGTGCTCCCACTCACTTTCTTGTAAATACAAGTTTCTAGCAAACATTGTATAAACCTAAAAGCTTTGATCACTCCATCAAAACATATATTCCGATTCCGAGATGCTTGCTCTAGTCCATAGAAGGATTGCTGGAGCCAGCATACCTTTTAGCATCCTTAGGATCGACAAAACCTTTTATTGTATCACATACAACTTTTCTTACGAAAACTGGTAAGAAAACTTGTTTTGACATCCATCTGTAAGATTTCATAATCGAAAAATACAGCTAATGCTAACATGATTCCGACGGACTTAAGCATCGCTACGGGTGAGAAATTCTCATCGTAGTCAACTCCTTGAACTTGTGAAAAGACTCTTTCCCACAAGTCGAGCTTCATAGACGGTAACATTACCGCCCACGTCCGTCTTCTTCTTAAAGATCCATTTATCTCAATGGCTTGCCGATCATCGGGCAAGTCCACCAAAGTCCATACTTTGTTCTGATATATGGATCCTATCTCGGATTTCATGGCTTCTAACCATTTGTCGGAATACGGGCCCACCATCGCTTCTCCATAGCTCGTAGGTTCATTGTTGTCTAACAACATGATATCTAAGACAGGATTACCGTACCACTCAGGAGTAGTACATATCCTTGTCGACCTACAAGGTTCGATACCAACTTGATCCGAAGCTTCATGATCACTATCATTAACTTCCTATTCAACAGACGTAGGCGCCACAGAAAACATCTTTCTGTGTTGCATCACTCTCTGGTTGAAGTAAAGGTTCGACAACCTCATCAAGTTCTATCTTCCTCCCACTCAATTCTTTCGAGAGAAACTCCTTCTCGAGAAAGGACCCGTTCTTAGCGACAAACAATTTGCCCTCGAATCTGAGATAGAAGGTATACCCAACTGTCACCTTTGGGTATCTTATGAAGATGTGTTTGTCCGCTTTGGGTTCGAGCTTCTCCGGCTGAAGCCTTAAGCATCGTAGCCCCAAACATTAAGAAACGACAACTTTGGTTTCTTGCCAAACCAATGTTCATACGACGTTGTCTCAACGGACTTATATGGTGTCCTATCTAAAGTGAATGCAGCTGTCTCTAATGCATAACCTCAAAATAATAGCGGTAGATCGGTAAGAGACATCATAGATCGCACCATATCTCATAAGGTTCGATTACGATGTCCGGACACACCATTACGCTATGGTGTTCCAGTGGCTTCAACTGCGAAACAATTCCACAATGTCTTAAGTGATTACCAAACTCATAACTCAGAAAATCCCCCTTTGATCCGATTGTAGGAACATGTCCTTCTTGTTATGATGATTCCTAACTTCACTCTGAAATCGCTTGAACTTTTCAAACGTTTCAGACTTGTGCTTCATTAAGTAAATATACCTATATCTACCCAAATCGTCAGTGAAGATGAGAAAATAGCGATACCCACCGCATGCTTCAATTCTCATTGGATCACACGCATCAGCATGTATGATTTCCAACAAGTCACTTGCCCGTTTCATTGTACCTGAAAATGAGGTCTTAGTCATCCTGCCCATGAGGCATGGCTCGCATGTGTCAAGCGATTCAAAATCGAGTGACTCCAAACATCCATCGATATGGAGTTTCTTCATGCATCTTACGCCAATATGACCTAAGCGGCAGTGCCACAAGAAAGTGGTACTATCATTATTAACTCTACATCTTTTGGCGTGAACATGTGTATTACCACGACCGAGATTCAATGAACCATTCACATAGGGTGCATGACCATGAAAGGTATTATTGATGTAAACAGAATAACCAGTATTCTCTAACTTAAATGAATAACCGTATTGCAATGAACATGATCTAATCATATTCATGCTCAACATAGACACCTGATAACATTTATCTAGGTTCAATACTAATCCCGAAGGCAGATGGAGCGTGCGATGGTGATCTCATCAACTTTGGAAACACTTCCAACACACATCGTCACCTCGCCCTTAGCCAGTCTCCGTTTAGTCCGTAGCTTTTGCTTCAAGTCACCAATGATAGCAACTGAACCGGTATCCAATACCCAGGTGCTACCAGGAGTACTAGTGAGGTACACATTAATAACAGGTATATACTTTGTTGAAGTTGCCAGCCTTCTTATCTACCATGTATTTGGGGTAGTTCTGCTACCAGTGACTGTTCCCCTTACAATAGAAGCACTTAGTCTCGGGTTTGGGTTCAACCTTGGGTTCCTTCACTGGAGCGGCAACTGGTTTGCCATCCATGAAGTTTCCCTTCTAGCCCTTGCCCTTCTTGAAACCAGTGGTCTTGTTAAACCATCAACACTTGATGCTCCTTCTTTATTTCTACCTTTTGCGGTCTTAAGCACAGCGAACAGCTCCGGGATCAACTCCATCCCTTGCATGTCATAGTTCATCACGAAGATCTAGTAGCTTAGTGATAGTGTCTAAAGAACTCTATCAATCACTATCTTATCTGGAAGTTTAACTCCCACTTGATTTAAGTGATTGTAGCACCCAGACATTCTGAGCACATGCTCACTAGCTGAGCTATTCTCCTCCATCTTGTTGGCAAAATAACTTGTCAGAGGTCTCACACCTCTCAACACGGGCATGAGCCTGAAATCCCAATTTCAGCTCTTGGAACATCTCATGTGTTCTATGGCGTTCAAAACGTCATTGGAATCTCGATTCTAAGCCGTAAAGTATGGCGCACTAAACTATCAAGTAGTCATCAGGATGTGTCTGTCAGGTGTTCACAACATTCACAGACGATGTTGTAGGGGTTTGCACATCGAGCGGTGCATCAAAGACGTAAGCCTTCTATGTAGCAGTGAGGACACTCCTCGGACTACGGACCTAGTCCGCATCATTGCTTACAATATCTTTCAACTTAATCTTTCTCTAGGAATGTATTGAAACAGGGAGCTACAACGTGAGCTATTTATCTACAACATATTTGCAAAGACAATTTAGATTGTGTTCATGATAATTGAGTTCATCTAATCAAATTATTTAATGAACTCCCACTCAGATAGACATCCCTCTAGTCATCTAAGTGAAACATGATCCGAATCGACTAGGCCGTGTCCGATCATCACGTGAGACGGACTAGTCATCAACGGTGAACATCTCATGTTGATCATATCTTCTATACGACTCATGTTTGACCTTTCGGTCTTCCGTGTTCCGAGGCCATGTCTGTACATGCTAGGATCGTCAAGTCAACCTAAGTGTTTCGCATGTGTCCCGAGGCCATGTCTATACATGCTAGGCTCGTCAACACCCGTTGTATTCAAACGTTAGAATCTATCACACCCGATCATCACGTGGTGTTTCAAAACAATGAACCTTCGCAACGGTGCACAGTTAGGGGGAACACTTTTCTTGAAATTTTAGTGAGGGATCATCTTATTTAAGCTACCGTCGTTCTAAGCAAATAAGATGTAAAACATGATAAACATCACATGCAATCAAATAGTGACATGATATGGCCAATATCATTTTGCTCCTTTTGATCTCCATCTTCGGGGCTCCATGATCATCGTTGTCACCGGCATGACACCATGATCTCCATCATCGTGTCTTCTTTAAGTTGTCTCGTCATCTATTACTTCTACTACTATGGCTAATGCTTTAGCAATAAAGTAAAGTAATTACATGACGTTTATGTTGACACGCAGGTCATAAATAAATTAAGACAACTCCTATGGCTCCTGCCAGTTGTCATACTCATCGACATGCAAGTCGTGATTCCTATTACAAGAACATGATCAATCTCATACATCACATATATCATTCATCACATCCTTTTGGCCATATCACATCACAAGGCATATGCTGCAAAAACAAGTTAGACGTCCTCTAATTGTTGTTGCAAGTTTTTACGTGGCTGCTATAGGTTTCTAGCAAGAACGTTTCTTACTGTTGGGGAACGTAGCAGAAATTCAAAATTTTCCTACGCGTATCACCAAGATCTATCTATGGAGAGACCAGCAACGAGTAGAAAGGGGAGTGCATCTACATACCCTTGTAGATCGCTAAGCGGAAGCGTTCAAGTGAACGGGGTTGATGGAGTCGTACTCGTCGTGATTCAGATCACCGATGATCAAGTGCCGAACGGACAGCACCTCCGCGTTCAACACAGGTACAGCCCGGTGACGTCTCCCACGCCTTGATCCAGCAAGGAGAGAGGGAGAGGTTGAGGAAGACTCCATCCAACAGCAGCACAACGGCGTGGTGGTGATGGAGGAGCGTGGCAATCCTGCAGGGCTTCACCGAGCACCTACGGGAGAGGAGATGTGTCACGGGAGGGAGAGGGAGGCAACCAAAGGCCTTAGGTATGATTGCTCCTCCTTTTCCCCACTATATATAGGGCCAAGGGAGAGGGGGAGGCGCAGCCTTGCCCCCTCCTCCAAGGAAGGGGTGCGGCTAAGGATGGGGAGGAGTCCATCCTCCCCAAGGCACCTCGGAGGTGCCTTCCCCCTTTAGGACTCTTCCCTTTTTCCTTTATCTTGGCGCATGGGCCTCTAGGGGCTGGTGCCCTTGGACCATGTAGGCCAAGGCGCACCCCCTACAGCCCATGTGGCCCCCCGGGGCAGGTGGCCCCACCCGGTGGGCCCCCGGGACCCTTCCGGTGGTCCCGGTACAATACCGATGACCCCGAAACTTGTCCCGATGGCCGAAACAGGACTTCCTATATATAAATCTTTACCTCCGGACCATTCCGGAACTCCTCGTGACGTCCGGGATCTCATCCGGGACTCCGAACAACATTCGGTTACCACATACAAGCTTCCTTTATAACCCTAGCGTCATCGAACCTTAAGTGTGTAGACCCTACGGGTTCAGGAGACATGCAGACATGATCGAGACGTTCTCCGGTCAATAACCAACAGCGGGATCTGGATACCCATGTTGGCTCCCACATGTTCCACGATGATCTCATCGGATGAAACACGATGTCAAGGACTTAATCAATCCCGTATTCAATTCCCTTTGTCTAGCGGTATTTACTTGCCCGAGATTCGATCGTCGGTATCCTATACCTTGTTCAATCTCGTTACCGGCAAGTCACTTTACTCGTTCCGTAACACATCATCCCGTGATCAACTCCTTGGTCACATTGCGCATATGATGATGTCCTACCGAGTGGGCCCAGAGATACCTCTCCGTTTACACGGAGTGACAAATCCCAGTCTCGATTCGTGCCAACTCAACAGACACTTTCGGAGATACCTGTAATGCACCTTTATAGCCACCCAGTTACGTTGTGACGTTTGGTACACCCAAAGCATTCCTACGGTATCCGGGAGTTGCACAATCTCATGGTCTAAGGAAAAGATACTTGACATTGGCAAAGCTCTAGCAAACGAACTACACGATCTTTGTGCTAGTCTTAGGATTGGGTCTTGTCCATCACATCATTCTCCTAATGATGTGATCCCGTTATCAACGACATCCAATGTCCATAGCCAGGAAACCATGACTATCTGTTGATCACAACGAGCTAGTCAACTAGAGGCTCACTAGGGACATATTGTGGTCTATGTATTCACACGTGTATTACGATTTCCGGATAATACAGTTATAGCATGAATAAAAGACAATTATCATGAACAAGGAAATATAATAATAATACTTTTATTATTGCCTCTAGGGCATATTTCCTACAGTCTCCCACTTGCACTAGAGTCAATAATCTAGTTCACATCGCCATGTGATTAACACTCACAGGTCACATCGCCATGTGACTAATACCCAAGAGTTTACTAGAGTCAGTAGTCTAGTTCACATCACTATGTGATTAACACTCAATGAGTTTTATGTTTGATCATGTTGCTTGTGAGAGAGGTTTTAGTCAACGGGTCTGAACCTTTCAGATCCGTGTGTGCTTTACAAATCTCTATGTCATCTCCTAGATGCAGCTACCACGCTCTATTTGGAGCTATTCCAAATAACTGTTCTACTTGCAACTATTCTAAATTGTTGCCCCATTGTACGTATCCGGTATCTCTACTTAGAGCTATCCGGATAGGTGTCAAGCTTGCATCGTCGTAACCTTTACGACGAACTCTTTTACCACCTCCATAATCGAGAAAATTCCTTAGTCCACTAGTTACTAAGGATAACTTTGACCGCTGTCCTATGATCCATTCATGGATCACTCTTGTACCCCTTGACTGACTCATGGCAAGGCACACTTTCGGTGCGGTACACAGCACGGCATACTGTAGAGCCTACGTCTAAAGCATAGGGGACGACCTTCGTCCTTTCTCTCTATTCTGCCGTGGTCGAGCTTTAAGTCTTAACTTCGTACCTTACAACTCAGGCAAGAACTCCTTCTTTGACTGGTCCATCTTGAACACCTTCAAGATCATGTCAAGGTATGTGCTCATTTGAAAGTATTATTAAGCATTTTGATCTATCCTTATAGATCTTGATGCTCAATGTTCAAGTAGCTTAATCCAGGTTTTCTATTGAAAAACACCTTTCAAATAACCCTATATGCTTTCTAGAAATTCTACATCATTTCTGATCAACAATATGTCAATAACATATACTCATCAGAAATTCTATAGTGCTCCCACTCACTTCTTTGGAAATACAAGTTTCTCATAAACTTTGTACAAACCCAAAATCTTTGATCATCATCAAAGCATTCATTCCAACTCCGAGATGCTCACTCCAGTCCTTAAAAGGATCGCTGGAGCTAGCATACCTTTTAGCATCCTTAGGATCGACAAAACTTTTCTGATTGTATTGCATACAACCTTTCCTTACGAAAACTAGTAAGGAAACTTGTCTTGACATCCATCTGCCAGATTTCATAAATGCAGCTAATGCTAACATGATTCCGACGGACTTTAAGCATCGCTACGGATGAGAAAAACTCATCGTAGTCAACTCCTTGAACTTGTGAAAAACTTTTCGCCACAAGTCGAGCTTCATGGACGGTGACATTACCATCCACGTCCGTCTTCTTCTTAAAGATCCATTTATCTTAATGGCTTGCCGATCATCGGGCAAGTCCACCAAAGTCCATGGATCCGTTCTCGGATTTTATGGCCTCTAACCATTTGTAGGAATTCGGGCCCACCATCGCTTCTCCATAGCTCGTAGGTTCATTGTTGTCTAGCAACATGACTTCCAAGACAGGATCACCGCACCACTCTGAAGTAGTACGCATCCTTGTCACCCTACGAGGTACGGCAGTGACTTGATCCAAAACTTCATGATCACTATCATAAGCTTCTACTTCAATTGGTGTAGGTGCCACAGGAACAACTCCCTGTGCCCTGTCACACACTAGTTGAAGTAACGGTTTAATAACCTCATCAAGTCTCCACCATCCTCCCACTCAATTCTTTCGAGAGAAACCTTTTCCTCGAGAAAGGACCCGATTCTAGAAACAATCCATATTGCTTTCGGATCTGAATTAGGAGGTATACCCAACTGTTTTGGGTTTCCTATGAAGATGCATTTTATCCGCTTTGGGTTCGAGCTTATCAACCTGAAACTTTTTCATATAAGCGTCGCAGCCCCAAACTTTTAAGAAACGACAACTTAGGTTTCTCTAAACCATAATTCATACGGTGTCATCTCATCGGAATTACGTGGTGCCCTATTTAAAGTGAATGTGGTTGTCTCTAATGCTTAACCCATGAACGATAGTGGTAATTCGATAAGAGACATCATGGTACGCACCATATCCAATAGGGTGCAACTATGATGTTCGGACACACCATCACACTATGGTGTTCCAGGCGGTATTAATTGTGAAACAATTTCCACAATGTCTTAATTGTGTGCCAAAACTCGTAACTCAGATATCCATCTCTATGATCATATCACAGACATTTTATCCTCTTGTCACAATGATCTTCCACTTCACTCTGAAATTATTTGAACCATTCAATAATTCAGACTTGTGTTTCATCAAGTAAATATTCTCAACATCTACTCGAATCATCTGTGAAGTAAGAACATAACGATATTCACTGCATGCCTCAGCACTCATTGGACTGCACACATCAAAATGTGTTGCTTCCAACAAGTTGCTATCTTGTTCCATCTTACTGAAACCGAGGCTTTTCAGTCATCTTGTCCATGTGGTATGATTTGCATATCTCAAGTGATTCAAAATCAAGTGAGTCCAAACGGTCCATCTGCATGGAGTTTCTTCATGCATATACACCAATAGACATGGTTCGCATGTCTCAAACTTTTCAAAAAGAGTGAGTCCAAAGATCCATCAATATGGAGCTTCTTCATGCGTTTTATACCATTATGACTTACATGGCAGTGCCACAAGTAAGTGGTACTATCATTACTATCTTATATCTTTTGGCATGAAAATGTGTATCACTACGATCGAGATTCAATAAACCATTCCTTTAGGTGCAAGACCATTGAAGGTATTATTCAAAAATAGAGTAACCATTATTCTCCTTAAATGAATAACCGTATTGCGATAGACATAATCCAATCATGTCTATGCTCAACGCAAACACCAATCTCAGTGGTAGAGGGAGCGTGTGATGCTTGATCATATCAACCTTGGAAACACTTCCAACATATATCGTCAGCTCACCTTTAGTTAGTCTCCATTTATTCCATAGCTTTTATTTCGAGTTACTAACACTTAGCAACTGAACCGGTATCTAATACCCTGATGCTACTAGGAGTACTAGTAAAGTACACATTAACATAATGTATATCCAATATACTTCTATCGACCTTGCCAGCCTTCTCATCTACCAAGTATCTAGGGTAATCCTGCTCCAGTGGTTGTTCCCCTTATTACAGAAGCACTTAGTCTCGGGTTTGGGTTCAACCTCGGGTTTCTTCATTGGTGCAGCAGCTGATTTGCCGTTTCATGAAGTATCCCTTCTTTCCCTTGCCCTTCTTGAAACTAGTGGTTTCATCAACCATCAACAATTGATGCTCCTTCTTGACTTCTACTTTCGCGGTGTCAAACAACGCGAATATCTCAAGGATCATCATATATGTCCCTGATATATTATAGTTCATCACGAAGCTCTAGCAGCTTGGTGGTAATGACTTCGGAGAAACATCACTATCTCATATGGAAGATCAACTCCCACTTGATTCAAGCGATTGTTGTACTCAGACAATCTGAGCACAAGCTCAACAATTGAGCTTTTCTCCTTAGTTTGTAGGCTAAGAAAATCGTCGGAGGTCTTATACCTCTTGACGTGGGCACGAGCCTGAAATCCCAATTTCAGCCCTCAAAACATCTCATATGTTTTGCGACGTTTCTAAAACGTCTTTGGTGCCTCAACTCTAAACCGTTTAACTGAACTATCACGTAGTTATCAAAACGTGTATGTCAGATGTTCGCAACAACCACAGACAACGTTTGGGGTTCAGCACACTGAGCGGTGCATTAAGGACATAAGCTTTCTACTGACTGCATAATTGCTACTTTCAACTTTCAACTATATTTTCTCTAGGAACATATCTAAACAGTAGAACTAAAGCGCGAGCTACGACATAATTTGCAAAAAGGTCTTTTGACTATGTTCAAGATAATTAAGTTCATCTTATGAACTCCCACTTAGATAGACATCCCTCTGGTCATCTAAGTGATCACATGATCCGAGTCAACTAGGCCGTGTCCGATCATCACGTGAGACGGACTAGCCAACGTCGGTGAACATCTTCATGTTGATCGTATCTGCTATACGACTCATGCTCGACCTTTCGGTCTCCGTGTTCCGAGGCCATGTCTGTACATGCTAGGCTCGTCAAGTTAACCCTAAGTGTTTTCGTTGTGTAAAACTGTCTTGCACCCGTTGTATGTGAACGTAAGAATCCATCACACCCGATCATCACGTGGTGCTTAGAAGCGACGAACTGTAGCAACGGTGCACAGTTAGGGGAGAACACTTCTTGAAATTTTGTAAGGGATCATCTTATTTACTACCGTCGTCCTAAGTAAACAAGATGCATAAACATAATAAACATCACATGCAATTATATAGTTGTGACATGATATGGCCAATATCATATAGCTCCATTGATCTCCATCTTCGGGGCTCCATGATCATCTTGTCACCGGCATGACACCATGATCTCCATCATCATGATCTCCATCATCGTGTCTTCATGAAGTTGTCACGCCAACGACTACTTCTACTTCTATGGCTAACGCGTTTAGCAATAAAGTAAAGTAAGTTACATGGCGTTCTTCAATGACACGCAGGTCATACAAAAAATAAAGACAACTCCTATGGCTCCTGCCGGTTGTCATACTCATCGACATGCAAGTCGTGAATCCTATTACAAGAACATGATCAATCTCATACATCACATATCATTCATCACATTCTTCTTGGCCATATCACATCACATAGCATACCCTGCAAAAACAAGTTAGATGTCCTCTAATTGTTGTTTGCATGTTTTACGTGGCTGCTATGGGTTTCTAGCAAGAACGTTTCTTACCTACGCAAGACCACAACGTGATATGCCAATTGCTATTTACCCTTCATAAGGACCCTTTTCATCGAATCCGTTCCGACTAAAGTGGGAGAGACTGGCACCCGCTAGCCACCTTATGCACCAAGTGCATGTCAATCGGTGGAACCTGTCTCACGTAAGAGTACGTGTAAGGTCGGTCCGGGCCGCTTCATCCCACAATACCGTTGAAACAAGATTGGACTAGTAACGGTAAGCATATTGAACAACATTAACGCCCACAACTACTTTGTGTTCTACTCGTGCAAAGAATCTACGCAATAAACCTGGCTCTGATACCACTGTTGGGGAACGTAGCAGAAATTCAAAATTTTCCTACGCGTATCACCAAGATCTATCTATGGAGATACCAGCAACGAGTAGAAAGGGGAGTGCATCTACATACCCTTGTAGATCGCTAAGCGGAAGCGTTCAAGTGAACGGGGTTGATGGAGTCGTACTCGTCGTGATTCAGATCACCGATGATCAAGTGCCGAACGGACAGCACCTCCGCGTTCAACACAGGTACAGCCCGGTGACGTCTCCCACGCCTTGATCCAGCAAGGAGAGAGGGAGAGGTTGAGGAAGACTCCATCCAACAGCAGCACAACGGCGTGGTGGTGATGGAGGAGCGTGGCAATCCTGCAGGGCTTCACCGAGCACCTACGGGAGAGGAGATGTGTCACGGGAGGGAGAGGGAGGCAACCAAAGGCCTTAGGTATGATTGCTCCTCCTTTTCCCCACTATATATAGGGCCAAGGGAGAGGGGGGAGGCGCAGCCTTGCCCCCTCCTCCAAGGAAGGGGTGCGGCTAAGGATGGGGAGGAGTCCATCCTCCCCAAGGCACCTCGGAGGTGCCTTCCCCCTTTAGGACTCTTCCCTTTTTCCTTTATCTTGGCGCATGGGCCTCTAGGGGCTGGTGCCCTTGGCCCATGTAGGCCAAGCCGCACCCCCTACAGCCCATGTGGCCCCCCGGGGCAGGTGGCCCCACCCGGTGGGCCCCCGGGACCCTTCCGGTGGTCCCGGTACAATACCGATGACCCCGAAACTTGTCCCGATGGCCGAAACAGGACTTCCTATATATAAATCTTTACCTCCGGACCATTCCGGAACTCCTCGTGACGTCCGGGATCTCATCCGGGACTCCGAACAACATTCGGTTACCACATACAAGCTTCCTTTATAACCCTAGCGTCATCGAACCTTAAGTGTGTAGACCCTACGGGTTCGGGAGACATGCAGACATGACCGAGACGTTCTCCGGTCAATAACCAACAGCGGGATCTGGATACCCATGTTGGCTCCCACATGTTCCACGATGATCTCATCGGATGAAACACGATGTCAAGGACTTAATCAATCCCGTATTCAATTCCCTTTGTCTAGCGGTATTTTACTTGCCCGAGATTCGATCGTCGGTATCCTATACCTTGTTCAATCTCGTTACCGGCAAGTCACTTTACTCGTTCCGTAACACATCATCCCGTGATCAACTCCTTGGCCACATTGCGCATTTGATGATGTCCTACCGAGTGGGCCCAGAGATACCTCTCCGTTTACACGGAGTGACAAATCCCAGTCTCGATTCGTGCCAACCCAACAGACACTTTCGGAGATACCTGTAATGCACCTTTATAGCCACCCAGTTACGTTGTGACGTTTGGTACACCCAAAGCATTCCTACGGTATCCGGGAGTTGCACAATCTCATGGTCTAAGGAAAAGATACTTGACATTGGCAAAGCTCTAGCAAACGAACTACACGATCTTTGTGCTAGTCTTAGGATTGGGTCTTGTCCATCACATCATTCTCCTAATGATGTGATCCCGTTATCAACGACATCCAATGTCCATAGCCAGGAAACCATGACTATCTGTTGATCACAACGAGCTAGTCAACTAGAGGCTCACTAGGGACATATTGTGGTCAATGTATTCACACGTGTATTACGATTTCCGGATAATACAGTTATAGCATGAATAAAAGACAATTATCATGAACAAGGAAATATAATAATAATACTTTTATTATTGCCTCTAGGGCATATTTCCAACACTTACCTATGCGAAAACCACAACATGATATGCCAATTTCTATTTACCCTTCATAAGGACCCTTTTCATCGAATCCGATCCGACTAAAGTGGGAGAGACAGACACCCGCTAGCCACCTTATGCAACTAGTGCATGTCAGTCGGTGGAACCAGTCTCATGTAAGAGTACGTGTAAGGTCGGTCCGGGCCGCTTCATCCCATGATGCCGCCGAATCAAGATAAGACTAGTAACAGCAAGTAAATTGACAATATTGACGCCCACAACTACTTTGTGTTCTACTCGTGCATAGAAACTACACATAGACCTAGCTCATGATGCCACTGTTGGGGATCGTAGCAGAAATTTAAAATTTTCTACGCATCACCAAGATCAATCTATGGAGTAATCTAGCAATGAGGGGAAGGAGAGTGCATCTACATACCCTTGTAGATCGCTAAGCGGAAGCGTTCAAGTGAACGGGGTTGATGGAGTCATACTCGTCATGATCCAAATCACCAATGATCCTAGCGCCGAACGGACGGCACCTCCGCGTTCAACACACATATGGAACGGAGACGTCTCCCATGCCTTGATCCAGCAAGGAGGAGGGAGAGGTTGAGGAAGAGAGTCCAACAGCAGCACGACGGTGTGGTGGTGATGGAGTGGCAGTTCTCTGGCAGGGCTTCACCAAGCTCACGCGGAGGAGGAGAGGTATTGGAGGGGAGGGGTTGCGACAGGTTCGAGGGTGTGGCCGCCCTCCCACCCCTCCACTATTTATAGGTGGGTTGAGAGGGGGCCGGCCCCCCTATATCCCATCTAGGGTTGGGGGTGGCGGCCAAGGGGGGAAGGAGTGCCTCCCAAGTCAAGTGGAGGCCCTCCCCCTTAGGGTTTCCCCTCTCCCATGCGCATGGGCCTTGGGGGGGGGCTGGTGCCCTTGGCCCATTAAGGTTAGGGCGCCCCCCTACAGCCCATGTTGCTGTATTGGACGTGGTGGAATATTTTCCGGACCTCCGGAATCCTCCGGAACCTTCCGAAAGCTTCCCGGTAATATACCGAAAAAAACCGAACTTTTCTCGGAACCCGAACAACAACTTTCCATTTATAAATCTTTACCTCCGGACCATTCTGAAACTCCTCGTGACGTCCGGGATCTCATCCGGGACTCCGAACAACATTCGGTAATCACATACAAGTCTTCCTAATAACCCTAGCGTCATTGAACCTTAAGTGTGTAGACCCTACGGGTTCGGGAACCATGAAGACATGACCGAGACAACTCTCCGGCCAATAACCAATAACGGGATCTGGATACCCATGTTGGCTCCCACATGTTCCACGATGATCTCATCGGATGAACCACAATGTCGAGGATTCAATCAATCCCGTATTCAATTCCCTTTGTCTAGCGGTATAGTACTTGCCCGAGATTCGATCGTCGGTATCCCGGTACCTTGTTCAATCTCGTTACCGGCAAGTCTCTTTACTCGTTCCGTAACACATCATCCCATGATCAACTCCTTGGTCACATTGTGCACATTATGATGATGTCCTACCGAGTGGGCCCAGAGATACCTCTCCGTCTACACAGAGTGACAAATCCAAGTCTCGATTCGTGCCAACCCAACAGGCACTTTCGGAGATACCTGTAGTGTACCTTTATAGCCACCCAGTTACGTTGTGACATTTGGCACACCCAAAGCACTCCTACGGTATCCGGGAGTTGCACAATCTCATGGTCTAAGGAAATGATACTTGACATTAGAAAAGCTTTAGCAAACGAAGTACACGATCTTGTGCTAGGCTTAGGATTGGGTCTCATCCATCACATCATTCTCCTAATGATGTGATCCCGTTATCAATGACATCCAATGTCCATGGTCAGGAAACCGTAACCATCTATTGATCAACGAGCTAGTCAACTAGAGGCTTACTAGGGACATGGTGTTGTCTATTTATCCACTCATGTATCTGAGTTTCCTATCAATACAATTCTAGCATGGATAATAAACGATTATCATGAACAATGAAATATGATATAATAATAACTAATTTATTATTGCCTCTAGGGCATATTTCCAACATCGTTATGTTAAGAAGTCGGAGCATGATGTATTTATTGATTGTCTTCCTTATGAGTGGCGGTCGGGGACGAGCGATGGTATTTTCCTACCAATCTATCCCCCTAGGAGCATGCGCGTAATACTTTGCTTTGATAACTTGTAGAGTTTTGCAATAAGTATATGAGTTCTTTATGACTAATGTTGAGTCCATGGATAATACGCATTCTCACCCTTCCACCATTGCTAACTTCTCTAATACCGCACACCTTTCGCCGGTATCATACACCCACCATATACCTTCCCCAAAACAGCCACCATACCTACCTATCATGACATTTCCATAGCCATTCCGAGATATATTGCCATGCAACTTTCCACCGTTCCGTTTACTATGACATGCTTCATCATTGTCATATTGCTTTGCATGATCATGTAGTTGACATCGTATTTGTGGCGAAGCCACCGTTCATAATTCTTTCATACATGTCACTCGTGAGTCATTGCAAAGCCCGATACACCGCCAGAGGCATTCACATAGAGTCATATCTTGTTCTAAGTATCGAGTTGTAATTCTTGAGTTGTAAGAAAATAAAAGTGTGATGATCATCATTATTAGAGCATTGTCCCAGTGAGGAAAGGATGATGGAGACTATGATTCCCCCACAAGTTGGGATGAGACTCCGGACGAAAAAAAGAGGCCATAAAAAAGGAAGAGAAAAGGCCCAAATAAAAAAATGAGAGAAAAAGAGAGAAGGGGCAATGCTACTATCCTTTTACCACACTTGTGCTTCAAAGTAGCACCATGATCTTCATGATAGAGAGTCTCCTATGTTGTCACTTTCATATACTAGTGGGAATCTTTCATTATAGAACTTGGCTTGTATATTCCAATGATGAGCTTCCTCAAAATGCCCTAGGTCTTCATGAGCAAGCGAGTTGGATGCACACCCACTTAGTTTCTTTTGTTGATCTTTCATATACTTATAACTCTAGTGCACCCATTGCATGGCAATCCCTACTCACTCACATTGATATCTATTGATGGGTGATGGTGTCCTGGACTAGGGGGTACTCACCACGTCATCTCCCGATCTGTTAGATTGGGCCGAGGACCCCCATGGCCGTATACTCATGGGCTAGTTCGGACAGCTGCCGCATACATGGAAGATTCCACAAGACTTGGTGAGCAAGACAAGGACTCCTCCCCACCAACGTATTCGGCTAGGACTCTTGTTATCCTAGGCCTCTGGTGCATTATATAAACCGAGGCCAGGCTAGTCAATAGAATATATACATACAACCATACCATAGGCTAGCTTCTAGGGTTTAGCCTCTGCGATCTCGTGGTAGATCAACTCTTGTAATACTCATATCATCAAGAATAAATCAAGCAGGACGTAGGGTTTTACCTCCATCAAGAGGGTCCGAACCTGGGTAAAACATCGTGTCCCCTGCCTCCTGTTACCATCCGCCTTAGACACACAGTTCGGGACCCCCTACCCGAGATCCGTCGGTTTTGACACCGACATTGGTGCTTTCATTGAGAGTTCCTCTGTGTGATCGGCAAAAGGATCGGTGGCTCGTCTGCAGGTCAACTGCGATGCCGGCATCTTCATCGCCGGCTCGACTGGTCACCTTGACTCGACCGAGGACCGTGCTCCATCTCCGATCGTCATGTTCGGACGAGGGCCTTCATGAACATCATGTTGGGGAACGTAGCAGAAATTCAAAATTTTCCTACGTGTCACCAAGATCTATCTATGGAGAAACCAGCTACGAGTAGAAGGAGAGTGCATCTACATACCCTTGTAGATCGCTAAGCGGAAGCGTTCAAGTGAACGGGGTTGAAGGAGTCGTTCTCGTCGTGATTCAAATCACCGATGATCAAGTGCCGAACGCACGGCACCTCCGCGTTCAACACACGTACAGCCCGGTGACGTCTCCCACGCCTTGATCCAGCAAGGAGATAGGGAGAGGTTGAGGAAGACTCCATCCAGCAGCAGCACAACGGCGTGGTGGTGGTGGAGGAGCGTGGCAATCCCGCAGGGCTTCGCCAAGCACCACGGGAGAGGAGGAGTAGGGAGAGAGGTAGGGATGCACCAAGAGGGAGAGAACTCATGTGTATGGCAGCCCCAAACCTCATCTATATATAGGGGGAAGGGGGGGCTGCGCCCCCTTTAGGGTTTCCCACCCCCAAGGGGTGCGGCCAGCCCTAGATGGAAAAGGGGAGGCGGCCAAGGGGGGGGAGGAGAGGGAGGCGCACCAATATGGGCCTTAAGGCCCATCTGGACTAGGGTTTGCCCCCTCCCACTCTCCCTTGCGCCTTGGACCCCTTGTGGGGGGCGCACCAGCCCCCCTAGGGGCTGGTCCCCTCCCACACTTGGCCCACGCAACCTTCTGGGGCAGGTGGCCCCACTTGGTGGACCCCGGGACCCTCCCGGTGGTCCCGGTACAATACCGATATCGCCCGAAACTTTTCCGGTGACCAAAATAGGACTTCCCATATATAAATCTTTACCTCCGGACCATTCCGGAACTCCTCGTGACGTCCGGGATCTCATCCGGGACTCCGAACAACATTCGGTAACCACATACAAGCTTCCTTTATAACCCTAGCGTCATCGAACCTTAAGTGTGTAGACCCTACGGGTTCGGGAGACATGCAGACATGACCGAGACGTTCTCCGGTCAATAACCAACAGCGGGATCTGGATACCCATGTTGGCTCCCACATGTTCCACGATGATCTCATCGGATGAACCACGATGTCAAGGACTTAATCAATCCCGTATTCAATTCCCTTTGTCTAGCGGTATTTTACTTGCCCGAGATTCGATCGTCGGTATACCAATACCTTGTTCAATCTCGTTACCGGCAAGTCACTTTACTCGTTCCGTAACACATCATCCCGTGATCAACTCCTTGGTCACATTGCGCATATGATGATGTCCTACCGAGTGGGCCCAGAGATACCTCTCCGTTTACACGGAGTGACAAATCCCAGTCTCGATCCGCATAAAACAATAGATACTTTCGGAGATACCTGTAGTGCACCTTTATAGTCACCCAGTTACGTTGTGACGTTTGATACACCCAAAGCACTCCTACGGTATCCAGGAGTTACACGCTCTCATGGTCAAAGGAAGAGATACTTGACATTGGCAAAGCTCTAGCAAACGAACTACACGATCTTTGTGCTATGCTTAGGATTGGGTCTTGTCCATCACATCATTCTCCTAATGATGTGATCCCGTTATCAACGACATCCAATGTCCATAGCCAGGAAACCATGACTATCTGTTGATCACAACGAGCTAGTCAACTAGAGGCTCACTAGGGACATATTGTGGTCTATGTATTCACACGTGTATTACGATTTCCGGATAATACAGTTATAGCATGAATAAAAGACTATTATCATGAACAAAGAAATATAATAATAACTTATTTATTATTGCCTCTAGGGCATATTTCCAACAGTCTCCCACTTGCACTAGAGTCAATAATCTAGTTCACATCGCCATGTGATTAACACTCACAGGTCACATCGCCATGTGACTAATACCCAAGAGTTTACTAGAGTCAGTAGTCTAGTTCACATCACTATGTGATTAACACTCAATGAGTTTTATGTTTGATCATGTTGCTTGTGAGAGAGGTTTTAGTCAACGGGTCTGAACCTTTCAGATCCGTGTGTGCTTTACAAATCTCTATGTCATCTCCTAGATGCAGCTACCACGCTCTATTTGGAGCTGTTCCAAATAACTGTTCTACTTGGAGCTATTCTAAATTGTTGCTCCATTATATGTATCCGGTATCTCTACTTAGAGCTATCTGGATAGGTGTTAAGCTTGCATCGACGTAACCTTTACGACGAACTCTTTTACCACCTCCATAATCGAGAAAATTCCTTAGTCCACTAGTTACTAAGGATAACTTTGACCGCTGTCCTATGATCCATTCATGGATCACTCTTGTACCCCTTGACTGACTCATGGCAAGGCACACTTTCGGTGCGGTACACAGCATAGCATACTGTAGAGCCTACGTCTAAAGCATAGGGGACGACCTTCGTCCTTTCTCTCTTTTCTGCCGTGGTCGAGCTTTAAGTCTTAACTTCGTACCTTACAACTCAGGCAAGAACTCCTTCTTTGACTGGTCCATCTTGAACACCTTCAAGATCATGTCAAGGTATGTGCTCATTTGAAAGTATTATTAAGCATTTTGATCTATCCTTATAGATCTTGATGCTCAATGTTCAAGTAGCTTAATCCAGGTTTTCTATTGAAAAACACCTTTCAAATAACCCTATATGCTTTCTAGAAATTCTACATCATCTCTGATCATCAATATGTCAACAACATATACTCATCAGAAATTCTATAGTGCTCCCACTCACTTCTTTGGAAATACAAGTTTCTCATAAACTTTGTATAAATCCAAAATCTTTGATCATCTCATCAAAGCGTACATTCCAACTCCGAGATGCTTACTCCAGTCCTTAGAAGGATCGCTGGAGCTAGCATACCTTTTAGCATCCTTAGGATCGACAAAACTTTTCTGATTGTATTGCATACAACCTTTCCTTACGAAAACTAGTAAGGAAACTTGTCTTGACATCCATCTGCCAGATTTCATAAATGCAGCTAATGCTAACATGATTCCGACGGACTTTAAGCATCGCTACGAGTGAGAAAATCTCATCGTAGTCAACTCCTTGAACTTGTCGGAAAACACTTCGCCACAAGTCGAGCTTCATAGATGGTGACATTACCATCCACGTCCGTCTTCTTCTTAAAAGATCCATTTATCTCAATGGATTGCCGATCATCGGGCAAGTCCATCAAAGTCCATGCTTTGTTCTGATATATGGATACTATCTCGGATTTCATGGCTTCTAACCATTTGTCGGAATTCGGGCCCACCATCGCTTCTCCATAGCTCGTAGGTTCATTGTTGTCTAGCAACATGACCTTCAAGACAGGATCACCTTACCACTCCGAAGTAGTACGTGTCCTTGTCGTCCTACGAGGTTCGGTAGTGACTTGATCCGAAGCTTCATGATCACTATCATAAGCTTCCACTTCAATTGGTGTAGGTGCCACAGGAACAACTTCCTGTGCCCTGCCACACACTAGTTGAAGAGACGGTTCAATAACCTCATCAAGTTTCCACCATCCTCCCACTCAATTCTTTCGAGAGAAACTTTTCCTCGAGAAAGGACCTGATTCTAGAAACAATCCCTTATTGCTTTCGGATCTGAGACAGGAGGTATACCCAACTGTTTTGGGTGTCCTATGAAGATGCATTTTATCCGCTTTGGGTTCGAGCTTATCAATCCTGAAACTTTTTCACATAAGCGTCGCAGCCCCAAACTTTCAAGAAACGACAACTTAGGTTTCTCTAAACCATAATTCAAACGGTGTCATCTCAACGGAATTATGTGGTGCCCTATTTAAAGTGAATGTGGTTGTCTTTAATGCCTAACCCATGAACGATAGTGGTAATTCGATAAGAGACATCATGGTACGCACCATATCCAATAGGGTGCAACTATGATGTTCGGACACACCATCACACTATGGTGTTCCAGGCGGTATTAATTGCGAAACAATTTCCACAATGTCTTAATTGTGTGCCAAAACTCGTAACTCAGATATTCATCTCTATGATCATATCATAGACATTTTATCCTCTTGTCACAATGATCTTCTACTTCACTCTGAAATTACTTGAACCATTCAATAATTCAGACTTGTGTTTCATCAAGTAAATATACTCAACATTTACTCGAATCATCTGTGAAGTAAGAACATAATGATATTCACTGCATGCCTCAGCACTCATTGGACTGCACACATCAAAATGTGTTACTTCCAACAAGTTGCTATCTTGTTCCATCTTACTGAAAATGAGGCTTTTCAGTCATCTTGCCCATGTGGTATGATTTGCATATCTCAAGTGATTCAAAATCAAGTGAGTCCAAACGATCCATCTGCATGGAGTTTCTTCATGCATATACACCAATAGACATGGTTCGCATGTCTCAAACTTTTCAAAAATGAGTGAGTCCAAAGATCCATCAACATGGAGCTTCTTCATGCGTTTTATACCATTATGACTTACATGGCAGTGCCACAAGTAAGTGGTACTATCATTACTATCTTATCTTTGGCATGAAAATGTGTATCACTACGATCGAGATTCAATGAACCATTCATTTTAGGTGCAAGACCATTGAAGGTATTATTCAAATAAATAGAGTAACCATTATTCTCTTTAAATGAATAACCGTATTGCGATAGACATAATCCAATCATGTCTATGCTCAACGCAAACACCAATCTCGATGGTAGAGGGAGCGTGCGATGCTTGATCATATCAACATTGGAAACACTTCCAACACATATCGTCAGCTCACCTTTAGCTAGTCTCCGTTTATTCCGTAGCTTTTATTTCGAGTTACTAACACTTAGCAACCGAACCGGTATCTTATACCCTGGTGCTACTAGGAGTACTAGTAAAGTACACATTAACATAATGTATATCCAATATACTTCTATCGACCTTGCCAGCCTTCTCATCTACCAAGTATCTAGGGTAATTCTGCTCTAGTGACTGTTCCCCTTATTACAGAAGCACTTAGTCTCGGGTTTGGGTTCAACCTTGGGTTTCTTCACTGGAGCAGCAGCTGATTTGCCGTTTCATGAAGTATCCCTTCTTGCCCTTGCCCTTCTTGAAACTAGTGGTTTCACCAACCATCAACAATTGATGCTCCTTCTTGATTTCTACTTTCGCGGTGTCAAACATCGTGAATACCTCAAGGATCATCATATCTATCCCTGATATGTTATAGTTCATCACGAAGCTCTAGCAGCTTGGTGGCAATGACTTTGGAGAAACATCACTATCTCATTTGGAAGATCAACTCCCACTCGATTCAAGTGATTGTTGCACTCAGACAATCTGAGCACAAGCTCAACGATTGAGCTTTTCTCCCTTAGTTTGTAGGCTAAGAAAATTGTCGGAGGTCTCATACCTCTTGACGTGGGCACGAGCCTGAAATCCCAATTTCAGCCCTCGAAACATCTCATATGTTCCGCGACGTTTCGAAAACGTCTTTGGTGCCTCTACTTAAACCATTTAACTGAACTATCACATAGTCATCAAAACGTGTATGTTCGATGTTCGAAACATCCACAAACGACGTTTGGGGTTCAGCACACTAAGCAGTGCATTAAGGACATAAGCGTTCTAGTGTCCGCATAATTGCTACTGTCAACTTTCAACTATATTTTCTCTAGGAACATAACTAAAACAGTAGAACTATAGCGTGAACTACGACATAATTTGCAAAAGGTCTTTTGACTATGTTCAGGATAATTAAGTTCATCTTATGAACTCCCACTTAGATAGACATCCCTCTGGTCATCTAAGTGATCACATGATCCGAGTCAACTAGGCCGTGTCCGATCATCACGTGAGACGGACTAGTCATCATCGGTGAACATCTTCATGTTGATCGTATCTACTATACGACTCATGCTCGACCTTTCGGTCTCCGTGTTCCGAGGCCATGTCTGCACATGCTAGGCTCGTCAAGTTAACCCTAAGTGTTTTCGCTGTGTAAAACTGTCTTACACCCGTTGTATGTGAACGTAAGAATCCATCACACCCGATCATCACGTGGTGCTTAGAAGCGACGAACTGTAGCAACGGTGCACAGTTAGGGGAGAACACTTCTTGAAATTTTGTAAGGGATCATCTTATTTACTACCGTCGTCCTAAGTAAACAAGATGCATAAACATAATAAACATCACATGCAATTATATAGTTGTGACATGATATGGCCAATATCATATAGCTCCATTGATCTCCATCTTCGGGGCTCCATGATCATCTTGTCACCGGCATGACACCATGATCTCCATCATCATGATCTCCATCATCGTGTCTTCATGAAGTTGTCACGCCAACGACTACTTCTACTTCTATGACTAACGCGTTTAGCAATAAAGTAAAGTAGTTTACATGGCGTTCTTCAATGACACGCAGGTCATACAATAAATAAAGACAACTCCTATGGCTCCTGCCGGTTGTCATACTCATCGACATGCAAGTCGTGAATCCTATTACAAGAACATGATCAATCTCATACATCACATATATCATTCATCACATCCTTTTGGCCATATCACATCACATAGCATACCCTGCAAAAACAAGTTAGACGTCCTCTAATTGTTGTTTGCATGTTTTACGTGGCTGCTATGGGTTTCTAGCAAGAACGTTTCTTACCTACGCAAAACCACAACGTGATATGCCAATTGCTATTTACCCTTCATAAGGACCCTTTTCATCGAATCCGTTCCGACTAAAGTGGGAGAGACTGGCACCCGCTAGCCACCTTATGCACCAAGTGCATGTCAATCGGTGGAACCTGTCTCACGTAAGAGTACGTGTAAGGTCGGTCCGGGCCGCTTCATCCCACAATACCGTCGAAACAAGATTGGACTAGTAACGGTAAGCATATTGAACAACATCAACGCCCACAACTACTTTGTGTTCTACTCGTGCAAAGAATCTACGCAATAGACCTAGCTCATGATGCCACTGTTGGGGAACGTAGCAGAAATTCAAAATTTTCCTACGTGTCACCAAGATCTATCTATGGAGAAACCAGCTACGAGTAGAAGGAGAGTGCATCTACATACCCTTGTAGATCGCTAAGCGGAAGCGTTCAAGTGAACGGGGTTGATGGAGTCGTACTCGTCGTGATTCAAATCACCGATGATCAAGTGCCGAACGCACGGCACCTCCGCGTTCAACACACGTACAGCCCGGTGACGTCTCCCACGCCTTGATCCAGCAAGGATAGAGGGAGAGGTTGAGGAAGACTCCATCCAGCAGCAGCACAATGGCGTGGTGGTGGTGGAGGAGCGTGGCAATCCCGCAGGGCTTCGCCAAGCACCACGGGAGAGGAGGAGTAGGGAGAGAGGTAGGGCTGCACCAAGAGGGAGAGAACTCATGTGTATGGCAGCCCCAAACCTCATCTATATATAGGGGGAAGGGGGGGCTGCGCCCCCTTTAGGGTTTCCCACCCCCAAGGGGTGCGGCCAGCCCTAGATGGCAAAGGGGAGGCGGCCAAGGGGGGAGAGGAGAGGGAGGCGCACCAATATGGGCCTTAAGGCCCATCTGGACTAGGGTTTGCCCCCTCCCACTCTCCCTTGCGCCTTGGACCCCTTGTGGGGGGCGCACCAGCCCCCCTAGGGGCTGGTCCCCTCCCACACTTGGCCCACGCAACCTTCTGGGGCAGGTGGCCCCACTTGGTGGACCCCGGGACCCTCCCGGTGGTCCCGGTACAATACCGATATCGCCCGAAACTTTTCCGGTGACCAAAACAGGACTTCCCATATATAAATCTTTACCTCCGGACCATTCCGGAACTCCTCGTGACGTCCGGGATCTCATCCGGGACTCCGAACAACATTCGGTAACCACATACAAGCTTCCTTTATAACCCTAGCGTCATCGAACCTTAAGTGTGTAGACCCTACGGGTTCGGGAGACATGCAGACATGACCGAGACGTTCTCCGGTCAATAACCAACAGCGGGATCTGGATACCCATGTTGGCTCCCACATGTTCCACGATGATCTCATCGGATGAACCACGATGTCAAGGACTTAATCAATCCCGTATTCAATTCCCTTTGTCTAGCGGTATTTTACTTGCCCGAGATTCGATCGTCGGTATACCGATACCTTGTTCAATCTCGTTACCGGCAAGTCACTTTACTCGTTCCGTAACACATCATCCCGTGATCAACTCCTTGGTCACATTGCGCATATGATGATGTCCTACCGAGTGGGCCCAGAGATACCTCTCCGTTTACACGGAGTGACAAATCCCAGTCTCGATCCGTATAAAACAATAGATACTTTCGGAGATACCTGTAGTGCACCTTTATAGTCACCCAGTTACATTGTGACGTCTGATACACCCAAAGCACTCCTACGGTATCCAGGAGTTACACGCTCTCATGGTCAAAGGAAGAGATACTTGACATTGGCAAAGCTCTAGCAAACGAACTACACGATCTTTGTGCTATGCTTAGGATTGGGTCTTGTCCATCACATCATTCTCCTAATGATGTGATCCCGTTATCAACGACATCCAATGTCCATAGCCAGGAAACCATGACTATCTGTTGATCACAACGAGCTAGTCAACTAGAGGCTCACTAGGGACATATTGTGGTCTATGTATTCACACGTGTATTACGATTTCCGGATAATACAGTTATAGCATGAATAAAAGACTATTATCATGAACAAAGAAATATAATAATAACTTATTTATTATTGCCTCTAGGGCATATTTCCAACACATCAACTCCGATCTTTATCAAGATCATGGAGGAATCATCCATGGAGCTCGGGGGCTCAACATCAACATTGCCCTTGGGCGACCGTGCTATTTTTTCGAACAGCGAACTTGTATTCGCTGTCACCACCTCTTTGAGCATCGCTTTGACGATCCCTTTGGTGGAATTGTGTGGAATTAAGTCTACAACAACCACGCAAAATTTCATCGAGTTCCGATGGAGGAATCTTTGACAATCTACGATATACCAGAGCACTGTCAAATCTGGACGAGAATCTGGACGAGTTTCGGGCGTGGTGTCCTGTTTCTAGCTCGGACGTCCTTTGGAAGATCCAACCGTTGATCTGCTGCGGAATTCCTATATCTACCACCCCTCAAAAGTTCAGCTCAATCCGACCGTCCAAACCCCGGGAACCTCTCGATTAGTGCATCACTTTTTGGATCTGTTTTCTGCGCGAAAACGAATCCGACCCGAGTTCATCTTTTTTATGAACGGGATTTCGAACATCCTTTTTGAAGGAAGTTTTGTATGGGGTGTTGTGTTTTGTTCCCGAACACATCCCACTAATTTTAAAATCTTTTGAACATAATCTTTAACATCATGCTGGTGTTGAACCAGTTCGGCAATATTGCTCCAGGGCTGCCGACCCGCGCTAGATGCGCCGTCACTTTGTTGAGTCGAGCTCAACTTCTTCGGATCATCATCTCGGCAAGCCGAACAAGAGTTCGGCGTCGTAAAGGATAAATCATCACCAACATCGCCGCCCCACGGATTACACGGAGCGGGCACACCGGTATCGCCGCATGCTCATTTCACCAAGCCGGCATTGACCACGTCACGACCTGCATCGGCAGGGCCGCACTGTTGCTCCTTTAAGCCGGTGTCCATCACGCTGACCTACTTCGACTCATTGGCTGACATCGAGGCTTCGACATCTCGGCTGGACTGGGGGCTTCGCCATCTCTTCATCAACCTATACTCCAGAGACTTCAGCGTCACTAGTCGACCAGCTCCGTCACGTTAGCTGGATCGAGGGCTTTGCCTCGGCGAGCCAACCTTTGCCAGCATCGCCCTGCCGTCGCTTTATCGCCCATTAGGAAATGGGTGCGTGGATCGAGTCCCAATTTTGGGAATCACCTTTTTTCAGATTGCTACAACAAATAAACCAGGTGCTATTAATCCTAGTATTTTTTGCTTGTTTGGGTTCATTTTCCCCAAAGAATTATTACTCTGATTTGTCCATCATATGTATGCAGGTCTATCAAATGGTGGCCGCATTAACGACGATCGCATGGTGGTTCGGTCAGTTTCCGTACATAGTCCGGCGAACGCCGCATGCGGAACTCGGACCGACCTGTGAATTCTGGCTTTGCCACTCCTTTACCGCATCACGCTGACGCCCTGCATCGACATTGACTTTGGCGCCAGGCCATATTTATTTTATTACTCAATTTGCATAAATTATTTATTATGCAACGATTTTTTAAATTATTATTATTACAATTATCTCTGGTTTGCATTATTTTTTGTGCACAGGAAAATGATCCAGCTGGACTATATCCTTTGGCGTCACCTCGACTGGACGGGGGGCTTCATCAACACTTCATTACCCCATGCCGGGAACTTCGGCATCACTCTGCCGGCCTGCATTGACCGTGCTATGTCACAACTTCGGAGTGCCGAGCTCTTTGCTCTGCCACCTCGGGACCGGCTTGGGGGATGGAACCTTGTCCCGCATCAAGCTCGGACTGCGTCGTCAATACCGAACACATTAACCAGCTAAGTTGCCTTCATGCTCCAAGTTTTAAATTTTTAACTTGTGTTCGGTTTGACCAAGCATTATACCTTTTTGGAAAAAAAGTTGCTTGTAAAAATTTCCTTGTCCAAACTTTGTTTGTGACGCACAAATTCAAATACCCGGTTTATTTGGGGGCTTCCTTTATGAAGCTTTTCCTCTTGCACATGATTATACTTGTACGGCTTCGTTCCTTGTTCGTGTATTACGCCACAATATGCACCATATTGACTTAAGCGTTTTGCAAGCTGGGTTGCCTGGCTCCTGTGCTTACTACGTTCTCGATTGTTCGGCTAGGGAGTAAAGGGAGCACCTCTGCGATTGTCACGACCGGGTCCTCCGAGCTCTAACCTCAAACTGGGTGAAGCCGAAAGCTAGTGCTCTTATTGTTTTCAATCATGGTCGGCACACAACGGAACTCATGAGTACAAAAAATCTATTGCACAAGTCTCATAGTAATAATGAGCACCGAAGAAAGGTATCGGTGGGAGTACTATTTTCTTCGAAGATGCTTCTTACACTTCATCTGTAATATAGCATAAGTTCCCTGAGCGCGCTTTGTCTGTTACAGCCTTATGGCCCGGTTGCCTGGTTATTGGAAACACTATCGATATTCTCGATAGGTGGAGTACATAACACTTTTCGGTCCTTGACTGAAGAGGGAGAAGCCGACGGTCGGTTAAGACGCGTTTAAAGTTTGGGTGAACAAAGATATGATATTAGTACTTTGGTACATACAAACATTATACATAAAATTCTTTTACCCAAGTCACTTGGGGGCTCTTAAATTTATATGAGCCATTTTATAATAAGTGTTCTTCTTCTTAGTTGTTGCAAAGTTTTATTACTATTATTATTCATCACTCCTTTTTTTTGAACGAGTGTGTGGTCACTAGCCGGGGAGCCTAATTTCTCTCTCAAAGCCGCTAGAGTTTAGTTTGCTAAACTGGCCTAATGAGAAGTACTCCGCCTTCGAGATAGGAGGTTGAAGCCGTAGGCTGACCTGCTTGAACTCTTGAGATAGGATGTGTCATGTTAAAGCACGACAGAAGCACTCTTTTTTTCTAAGACCAATTTTCAGATTGGCACCGAACACATGATCTTGTTCGGACGTCAAGTTTTTACTGCCGTTTTTTGGTTTCCAAGCTTATGAAACTTTTAAACTATTTGTGTGTTTTCAGCACAAGTCTCGCAGTGCAATGCCGGGCACCATTAGAGATTCGGCAAAAACATTCTCGGATATTGCTATATATGCATCGGTTTCGAATTGTGTCTTCGGTCAATAGTTGGGTTGCCCGGTTCCTGCACTTGCTTCCTACGTTCCGCTTTTTTCGGCTAGGCGTGCAAAGGGAGAACCACTTCGATTGTGCTTCCAGCTCACATGGTTAAGCACCTCAGTGGAGAAAGCCGAAAACTGACTGTCACAATGAGCGTAAACTGGTCAGCGATCCGATGACTGCGTTAAATGACGGGCTGTTGGGGATCGTAGCAGAAATTCAAAATTTTCCTACGTGTCACCAAGATCAATCTATGGAGAGACTAGGAACAAGAGAGAGGAGTGCATCTTCATACCCTTGAAGATTGCAATTTGGAAGCGTTACAAGAACGCGGTTGGTGGAGTCGTACACACAGCGATTCAGATCGCGGTCGATTCCGACCTAAGCGTAGAACAACGGCGCCTCCGCGTTCAACACACGTACAGCCCGGTGACGTCTCCCATGCCTTGATCTAGCAAGGAGAGAGGGAGAGGTTGGGGAAGACTCCGTCCAGCAGCAGCACAACGGCATGGTGATGGTGGAGGAGCGTGGTACTCCAGCAGGGCTTCGCCAAGCACTACAAGAGACGAGGAGGGAGAGGGGTAGGGCTGCACCAAGAGAGAGATCAAATCACATATGTTGGGTAGCCCCATACCTCAAGTATATATAGTGGAGGGGAGGGGCTGCGCCCCCTCTAGGGTTCCCTCCCCAAGGGGGGGGCGGCAGCCCTAGATCCCATCTAGGGTGGCGACTACAGGGGAGAGGGAGAGAGGGGGGCGCCCTAGGGTGGGCCTTAAGGCCCATCTGGACCTAGGGTTTGCCCCCTCCCACTCTTCCTGCGCCTTGGGCCTTGGTGGGGGGAGGGGTGCACCAGCCTACCTGGGACTGGTCTCCTCCCGCACTTGGCCCACGCAGCCTTCTGGGGCTGGTGGCCCGACCTGGTGGACCCCCGGGACCCTCCCGGTGGCCCCAGTACGTTACCGATAGCACCCAAAACTTTTCCGGTGACCAAAACAGGACTTCCCATATATAAATCTTTACCTCCAGACCATTCCGGAACTCCTCGTGATGTCCGGGATCTCATTCGGGACTCCGAACAACATTCGATAACCATGTACATACTTTCCCTATAACCCTAGCGTCATCGAACCTTAAGTGTGTAGACCCTACGGGTTCGGGAACCATGTAGACATGACCGAGACAACTCTCCGGCCAATAACCAACAACGGGATCTGGATACCCATGTTGGCTCCCACATGTTCCATGATGATCTCATCGGATGAACCACGATGTCAAGGATTCAATCAATCTCGTATACAATTCCCTTTATCTATCGGTATGATACTTGCCCGAGATTCGATCATCGGTATCCCGATACCTCGTTCAATCTCGTTACCGGCAAGTCTCTTTACTTGTTCCGTAATACATCATCCCATGATCAACTCCTTGGTCACATTGTCCACATTATGATGATGTCCTACCCAGTGGGCCCAGAGATACCTCTCCGTTACACGGAGTGACAAATCCCAGTCTCGATTCGTGCCAACCCAATGGACACTTTTGGAGATACCCGCAGTGCACCTTTATAGCCACCCAGTTACGTTGAGACGTTTGGTGCACCCAAAGCATTCCTACGGTATCCAGGAGTTGCACAATCTCATGGTCTAAGGAAATGATACTTGACATTTAGAAAATCTTTAGCATACGAACTACACTATCTTGTGCTAGGCTTAGGATTGGGTCTTGTCCATCACATCATTCTCCTAATGATGTGATCCCATCATCAACGACATCCAATGTCCATGGTCTGGAAACCGTAACCATCTATTGATCAATGAGCTAGTCAACTAGAGGCTTACTAGGGACATGGTGTTGTCTATGTATCCACACATGTATCTGAGTTTCCTATCAATACAATTCTAGCATGGATAATAAACGATTATCATGAACAAGGAAATATAATAATAACTAATTTATTGTTGCCTCTAGGGCATATCTCCAACAGTCTCCCACTTGCACTAGAGTCAATAATCTAGTTCACATCACTATGTGATTGTAGAGAATCCAACACCCATGGGGTGTGTTCATATCTTGCTTGTGAGAGAGGTTTATCCGTCAATGGGTCTGAACCTTTCAGATCCATGTGTGCTTTACAAATCTCTATGTCATCTTGTAAATGCAGCTACCACGCGCTACTTGGGGCTATTCTAAATAACTGCTCTACTATACAAATCCGATTTACTCCTCAGAGTCATCCGGATTAGTGTCAAAGTTTGCATCGACGTAACCTTTTACAATGAACTCTTTTACCACCTCCATAATCGAGAAAATTCCTTAGTCCACTAGTTACTAAGGATAACCTTGACCGTTGTCCTGTGATCCATTCCTAGATCACACTTGTACCCCTTGACTGACTCATGGCTTGGCACACTTTAGGTGCGGTACACAACATAGCATACTTTAGAGCCTACGTCGAAAGCATAGGGGATGACCTTCATCCTTTCTCTCTATTCTGCCGTGGTCAGGTCTTGAGTTTTACTCAATACTCATACCTTATAACACAGCCAAGAACTCCTTTGCCGATCTATTTTTGAACTCCTTCAAAATTTTGTCATGGTATGTGTTTGTTTGAAAGTACTATTAAGCGATTTTGATCTATCCTTATAGATCTTGATGTTCAATGTTCAAGTAGCTTAATCCAGGGTTTCTATTAAAAAACACTTTTCAAAATAACCCTGTATGCTTTCCAGAAATTCTGCATCATTTCTGATCAACAATATGTTAACAACATATACTCATCAAAAATTCTATAGTGCTCCCACTCACTTCTTTGGAAATACAAGTTTCTCATAAACTTTGTATAAACCCAAAATCTTTGATCATCTCATCAAAGCCAACATTCCAATTCTGAGATGCTTACTCCAGTCCTTAGAAGGATTGTTGGAGCTTTACATACTTGTTAGCATGTTTCAGGATTGACAAAACCTTCTGGTTGTATCACATACAACCTTTCCTCAAGAAAAAAACGTCGAGGAAACAGTGTTTTGACATCCTATCTGCAAGATTTCATAAATAATGCAGTAACTGCTAACATAATTCCAACAGACTCTTAGCATCGCTACGAGTGAGAAAGTCTCATCGTAGTCAACTCCTTGAACTTGTCGGGGAACATCTTAACGACGAGTCGAGCTTTCTTAATGGTGACACTTATCATCATTGTCCGTCTTCCTTTTAAAATCCATCTGCACCCAACAGCCTTACGACCATCAAGTAGTTCTTTTCAAAGTCTATACTTTGTTTTATACATGGATCCTCTCTCGGATTTTATGGCCTCGAGCCATTCGTCGGAATCCGGGCCCACCATCGCTTCTTCATAGCTTGTAGGTTCATTGTTGTCTAGCAACATGACTTCCAAGACAGGATTACGTACCACTCTAATGTAGTACACATCCTTGTCGACCTATGAGGTTTGGTAGTGACTTGATCCGAAGTTTCATGATCACCATCATAAGCTTCCACTTAAATTGGTGTAGGTGCCACAGGAACAACTTTCTGTGCCCTGCTACACACTAGTTGAAGTGATGGTTCGATAACCTCATCAAGTCTCCACCATCCTCCCACTCAATTCTTTCAAGAGAAACTTTTCCTCGAGAAAGGACCCGTTTCTAGAAACAATCAATTTTGCTTCCGGATCTGAAATAGGAGGTATACCCAACTGTTTTTGGTATTCTATGAAGATGTATTCATCCGCTTTGGATTCGAGCTTATCAGCCTGAAACCTTTTCACATAAGCATCGTAGCCCCAAACTTTTAAGAAACGACAGCTCAAGTTTCTCTAAACCATAGTTCATACGGTGTCGTCTCAACGGAATTGTGTGGTGCCCTATTTAAAGTGAATGCAGTTGTCTCTAATGCCTAACCCATAAACGATAGTGGTAATTCGATAAGAGACATCATGGTATGCACCATATCCAATAGGGTGCAGTTATGATGTTCGGACACACCATCACACTATGGTGTTCCAGGCGGTATTAGTTGTGAAACAATTTCCATTATGTCTTAATTGTGTGCCAAACACGTAACTCGGATATTCATCTCTATTATCATATCATAGACATTTTATCATCTTGTCACGACGATCTTCAACTTCACTCTGAAATTACTTGAACCTTTCAATAATTCAGACTTGTGTTTCATCAAGTAAATATACTCAACATCTACTCAAATCATCTGTGAAGTAAGAACATAACGATATCCACTGCGTGCCTCAACACTCATTGGACTGCACACATCAAAATGTATTACTTCCAACAAGTTGCTTTCTTGTTCCATCTTACTGAAAACGAGGTCTTTCAGTCATCTTGCCCATGTGGTATGATTTGCATGTCTCAAGTGATTCAAAATCAAGTGAGTCCAAACGATCCATCTGTATGGAGTTTCTTCATGCATATCTACCAATAGACATGGTACGCATGTCTCAATCTTTTCAAAAACGAGTGAGCCCAAAGATCCATAAACATGGAGCTTCTTCATGCGTTTTACACCAACATGACTCAAATGGCAGTGCCACAAGTACGTGGTACTATCATTACTATCTTATATCTTTTGGCATGAACATGTGTATCACTACGATCGAGATTCAATAAACCATTCATTTTAGGTGCAAGACCATTGAAGGTATTATTCAAATAAACAAAGTAACTATTATTCTCCTTAAATGAATAACCGTGTGGCGATAAACATAATCCAATCATGTCTATGCTCCACGCAAACACCAAATAACAATTACTTCGGTTTAACACCAATCCCGATGGTAGAGGGAGCATGCGATGTTTGATCACATCAACCTTGGAAACACTTCCAGCACATCGTCATCTCACCTTTAGCTACTCTCCGTAGCCTTTTATTTCAAGTTACTAACACTTAGCAACCGAACCGGTATTTATTACCCTGGTGCTACTAGGAGTACTAGTAAAGTACACAATAATATAATGTATATTCAAAATACTTCTGTCGACCTTGCCAGCCTTCTCATCTACCAAGTATCTAGGGTAGTTCTGCTTCAGTGACCGTTCCCCTCATTATAGAAGCACTTAGTCTCGAGTTTGGTTCAACCTTGGGTTTCTTCACTAGAGCAGCAACTGATTTGCCGTCTCATGAAGTATCCCTTCTTTCCCTTGCCCTTCTTGAAACTAGTGGTTTTACTAACCATCAACAATTGATGCTCCTACTTGATTTCTACTTTCACGGTGTCAAACATCGCGAATTACTCAAGGATCATCATGTCTATCCCTGATATGTTATAGTTCATCACTAAGCTCTAATAGCTTGGTTGCAGTGACTACGGAGAACTATCACTATCTCATCTGGAAGATTAACTCCCACTTGATTCAAGCGATTGTAGTACTCAGACAATCTGAGCACATGCTCAACGATTGAGCTTTTCTCCCTTAGTTTGCAGGCTTAAGAAACTTGTCAGAGGTCTCATACCTCTTGACGTGGGCACTAGTCTGAAATCCCAATTTCATTCTTTGGAACATCTCATATGTTCTGCGACGTTTCAAAAAATGTCTTTGGTGCCACAATTCTAAATCGTTAGTATTACGCACTGAACTATCACATAGTCATCAAAACGTGTATGTCAGATGTTTCCCAACATCTACAGACGACGCTCGAGGTTCAACGCACTGAGCGGTGCATTAAGGACATAGCCCTTCTGTGTAGCAATGAGGACAATCCTCAGTTCACGGACCCAGTACGCATAATTGCTACTGTCAACTCTCAACTAAATTTTCTCTAGGAACATATCTAAAACAGTAGAACCAAAGCGTGAGCTATGACATAATTTGCAAAGACCTTTTGACTATGTTCATGATAATTAAGTTCATCTAATCAAATTATTCAATGAACTCCCACTTAGATAGACATCCCTCTAGTCATCTAAGTGATACATGATCCGAGTCAACTAGGCCGTGTCCGATCATCACGTGAGACGGACTAGTCATCATCGGTGAACATCTTCATGTTGATCGTATCCACTATATGACTCATGTTCGACCTTTCGGTCTTTCGTGTTCCGAGGCCATGTCTGTACATGCTAGGCTCGTCAAGTTAACCTAAGTGTATTGCATGTGTAAATCTGGCTTACACCCGTTGTATGCGAACGTTAGAACCTATCACACCCGATCATGGCGTGGTGTTCGGAACAACGGACCTTAGCAACGGTGCACAGTTAGGGGGAACACTTTCTTGAAATTTTAGCGAGGGATCATCTTATTTATGCTACCGTCGTTCTAAGCAAATAAGATGTAAACATGACAAACATTACATGCAAATCATGAAGTGACATGATATGGCCAATATCATCTTGCGGCTTTTGATCTCCATCTTTGAGGCGCGACATGATCACCTTCGTCACCGGCATGACACCATGATCTCCATCATCATGTCTTCATGATGTTGCCTCACCAACTATTACTTCTACTACTATGGCTAACGGTTAGCAATAAAGTAAAGTAATTACATGGCGTTTTCATTGACACGCAGGTCATAAATAAATTAAGACAACTCCTATGGCTCCTGCCGGTTGTCATACTCATCGACATGCAAGTCGTGATTCCTATTACAAGAACATGATCAATCTCATACATCACATATATCATTCATCACATCCTTTTGGCCATATCACATCACATTTCATACCCTGCAAAAACAAGTTAGACGTCCCCTAATTGTTGTTGCATGTTTTACGTGGCTGCTATGGGTTTCTAGCAAGAACGTTTCTTACCTACGCAAAACCACAACGGTGATATGCCAATTTCTATTTACCTTTCATAAGGACCCTTTTCATCGAATCCGATCCGACTAAAGTGGGAGAGACAGACACCCGCCAGCCACCTTATGCATCAAGTGCATGTCAGTCGGTGGAACCAGTCTCACGTAAGCGTACGTGTAAGGTCGGTCCGGGCCGCTTCATCCCACAATGCCGCCGGATCAAGATAAGACTAGTAACGGTAAGCAAATTGAACAAATCATCGCCCACAACTACTTTGTGTTCTACTCATGCATAGAAACTACGCATAGACCTAGCTCATGATGCCACTGTTGGGGATCGTAGCAGAAATTCAAAATTTTCCTACGTGTCACCAAGATCAATCTATGGAGAGACTAGCAACAAGAGAGAGGAGTGCATCTTCATACCCTTGAAGATCGCAATGCGGAAGCATTACAAGAACGCGGTTGGTGGAGTCGTACACGCAGCGATTCAGATCGCGGTCGATTCCGATCTAAGCGCCGAACAACGGCGCCTCCGCGTTCAACACACGTACAGCCCGGTGATGTCTCCCATGCCTTGATCCAGCAAGGAGAGAGGGAGAGGTTGGGGAAGACTCCGTCCAGCAGCAACACAACGGCATGGTGATGGTGGAGGAGCACTGAGGGAGTCCTGGATTAGGGGGTGTTCAGGTAGCCGAACTATACTTTTAGCCGGACTCCTGGACTATGAAGATACAACATTGAAGAATTCGTCCCGTGTCCGGATGGGACTTTCCTTGGCGTGGAAGGCAAGCTTGGCGATGCAGATATTCAAGATCTCCTACCATTGTAACCAACTCTGTGTAACCCTAACCCTATCTGGTGTCTATATAAACCGGGGGGTTGTAGTCCATAGGCAATCAACTCCATACACAACAATCATACCATAGGCTAGCTTTTAGGGTTTAGCCTCCTTGATCTCGTGGTAGATCTACTCTTGTACTACCCATATCATCAATATTAATCAAGCAGGAGTAGGGGATTACCTCCATCGAGAGGGCCCGAACCTGGGTAAAACAAAGTGTCCCCTGTCTCCTGTTACCATCCGGCCTAGACGCACAGTTCGGGACCCCCTACCCGAGATCCGCCGGTTTTGACACCGACATTGGTGCTTTCATTGAGAGTTCCTCTGTGTCGTCGCCTTTAGGCCCGATGGCTCCTTTGATCATCGACAACGATGTGGTCTAGGGTGAGACTTTTCTCCCCAGACAGATCTTCATCTTCGGCTGCTTCGCTCTGCGGGCCAATTCGCTCGGCCACCTGGAGCAGATCGAAAGCTACGCCCCTGGCCATCAAGTCAGGTTTGGAAGCTTAAACTATACGGCCGACATCCGCGGAGACTTGATCTTCGACGGATTCGAGCCACAGCCAAGCGCGCCGCACTGTCTCGATGGGCATGATATAGCTCTGCCGCCGAATAGCGCCTTGGAGGCCGCGCACGCATCGGTTCCGGCCATTGATTCGGAGCCTACTGCATCGATCGAGGATCAGCGGTTGGACGCTGCCTCAGGGGCTGCGATCTCAGAGGCGATTGAGCCGAACCCCAGCCCCACACTCCGCGTGGCCCGTGACTCCGAGGAGCCAGATTCCTCTCCGGACTCCGAGCCCCCCGCAACCCTGCCGATCGAATCCGATTGGGCGCCGATCATGGAGTTCACCGCCGCGGATATCTTTCAGCACTCGCCCTTCGGCGACATCCTGAATTCTCTAAAGTCTCTCTCTTTATCAGGAGAGCCCTGGCCGGATTACGGTCAGCGAGGATGGGATATAGATGATGAAGAAATTCAAAGCCCACCCACCACCCACTTGGTAGCCACTGTCGACAATTTAAACGACGTGCTCAACTTCGACTCCGGAGACATCGACAGCATGGATGACGATGCAGGAGATACAGACGAACCAACGCCCATAGGGCATTGGACAGCCACCGCATCCCACGATGTGTACATGGTGGACACCCCTAAAGGAAGCAACAACGAGGAAAAAGGGGATGGGACGGGAGATCGACCCCCCGAAAATCAATCAAAGCGTCGGCGTAAATGCCGACCCAAGCCTCGCCTCGACAAAAACCCAGCCATAGAGCAGGATCAGCCGGCAAACGACGAACAGGCCTTAGAGCAACCGTCCGAACAGGGAAACACGGATAGAGAAACCGAACATCCCTCCTCCGGCGAAAACGGCATTCCAGACAACCTCACGCCGAATAAACCTACGGAGCAGAAGAATCTCCACGAAAGGCTCGTTGCAACTGCACGCAGCCTAAAAAAGCAGAAGCGGAAGCTAAAAACAGCGGAAGATGCACTCCGGATCAGATGGAGCAAGGTAATCAATACCACAGGTAAGTACGGCGATAGTCGCCGCACTAAAAGCTATCCAAAAAGAAAGCTACTGCCTGAATTCGATGAAGAGGCCTCAGAGCCCTCACATTCAAAAAATGAAAAGCCGCACGGTCGGATAGACGACCCCATAAAGCGGCAAGCGGCGCCGCACCTAAATCGGCATGCGACCCTCTTAAGGATTCGCATCATGGCCCAGTCAGGTCCATTTACGGGCCAAGAAAGCAAGCTCTCGTAAGCAACGCTATGAAGCCATCATAAGAATCCGACATACCCAAATACAGGGGCGCCGCACACCCTCTATGTTTCACCGATGAGGTCCTGGACTATGAATTCCCAGAGGGATTCAAACCCGTAAACATAGAGGCATATGATGGAACAACAGACCCTGGAGTCTGGATCGAGGATTATATCCTCCACATACACATGGCTAGAGGAGATGATCTCCACGCCATAAAATATCTACCCCTTAAGCTTAAAGGGCCAGCTCGGCATTGGCTTAAAAGCCTTCCAGAAAACACAATCGGAAGCTGGGAAGAGCTCGAGGATGCTTTCCGAGCAAACTTTCAAGGGACCTATATCCGTCCCCCGGATGCAGATGATCTTAGTCACATAACTCAACAACCCGGAGAATCAGCTCGGCAGTTCTGGAATAGATTCCTCACTAAAAATAATCAGATAGTCGACTGTCCAGACGCCGAAGCCCTAGCAGCTTTCAGGCATAATGTCCGAGACGAATGGCTCGCCAGACACCTCGGCCAAGAAAAGCCAAGGACAATGGCCGCACTAACAAGCCTCATGACCCGCTTTTGTGCAGGGGAAGACAGCTGGTTGGCAAGGTGCAGCCCCAACGACCCAAATACATCCGAAACCAGGTATGGAAACAGAAAACCACGGCGCAACAAGGACCGTCGCTGGACTAAGGACAAAAGCCCGAAGAGCACGGCAGTCAATGCCGGATTCAAAGGCTCACGACAAAATCAGGAAAAATCGCCCCCCCCAGGATAACAGGGACGATCCATCCAACCTAAATAAAATCCTGGACAGGATATGTCAGATACACAGTACTCCCGGGAAGCCTGCTAACCATACCCACAGAGACTGTTGGGTTTTCAAACAATCCGGCAGACTCAATGCCGAACACAAGGGGCTCGACACACCAAGCGAAGACGAGGACGAACCCCAAAAGCAGAGCACCAGGAAACAAAAGAACTTCCCACAAGAAGTAAAAACAGTGAACTCACTTCACATAACAAAACGTGCGGCGCCCGTAAAGGTACGCACCACACGGCCCCAAAGGGTCCTGCCACTGGTTGTCAAAACCGATCATCTTCGATCAGCTAGATTATTCTAGGAATATCAAGAATGTAGGCTGGACTGCCTTGATACTCGATCCAATAATTGGCGGACTCAGTTTTCAAATGTCCTTATGGACGGCGGCAGTGGACTAAACCTGATATATCAGGATACAATCCAGCACATGGGGATAAACCCAGCAAGAATCCGCCGCAGCAAAACCTCCTTTCAAGGGGTAATACCTGGTCCGGACACCCATTGTACGGGTTTACTCCGGCTCACAGTCACGTTCGGCTCTGCCGATAACCTCCGCCGTGAAAAGCTGACCTTCCATATCGCCCCGTTCTCAAGTCGCTATCAAGCACTATTGGGACGCGAAGCTTTCGCTCGCTTTAACGCAATACCGCATTATGCATCTCTTACGCTTAAGATGCCCGGTCCACGAGGCATCATCTCTTTGAAGGGGAAGCACTAAAGTGCGCCTCCCCAAGCGGAGGATTGTGCGGCCGCTTTAACAGCCCCATAGCAAAATGGCCTCACCGGCCAACAAACTTCAAAATAGGTCATTTAAAGACCACGAACGCGGATAGACGAGTTCGGCGCAAAATCATCATTGATGCAGGCCTAGAAGCCGTATACCCCCGCACTAGGGGCTCCACGCATATACAATAAGAGACAATAAAGCTCAAACTTATATATCTTACTTTATACTTTGCTTATTTTAAACTTTTTCGGCACGACCCGTTTTCAACTCAGTTCCTCTCTTTTACAGATGAACGTCGTGCGGCGCCCGTCCAGGATACGGCACAACGGAGACACAGGCGCAGACGTGCAGTAGGGACCCGTCCTAAAGGATTCTTTTTAGATTAAGACCCTGCGTAAACCTTTTTTACTGTCTCTTGTTGCTACACATCCCCTGGTTTTTTCTTTCTAATATAACCAAGGAGGAGGCTGGCGTCTTGGCATGTGGCCACGTCAGAATTTTTGCACGTACCTGGACACTAGGGGCTTTTTTAATAAAGAGTGTTGTTTGGCCCGCACTCATAAAGACCGAACACCTTAGGGAGTGTTCGGCGTCGCGAGTTTTGGCATTATATGCATCAGCTCCGAATCATGTCTTTGGTCAAATGTTGGGTTGCCCGGCTCCTGAGTTCGGCTACCTTACGTTCCGCTATATCGGCTAAGGTAGCACCAGGAGAACTACTGCGATTGTGCCCCCGGTTCGGCCAGGGCGAGCACCTCAGTAGAGAAAGCCGAAAACTGACTGTCATGATGTAGCGTGAGACTGGTCAGCCACTCGATGACCGATCGGAATCTATCGGATTCCTCCGCTTTAACGAAGGGCCGCTTCCCGGTCAGGCACATACGCGCCCCGAATTCGGACGAGCGCAGTTGCCACCAAAGAGCTACCTAAAGAGTCTCATTTTCAAACTCCTATGGCTAAGTGAAAGTGTTAAAGCATTATAGTCCGGTTGCCTGGCCCGCTGCGCTAACACCTCCTTTGTAGGACCAAGACGTTGGGTTAAGTGTGAAAATGCGTCTTCTGCGAGCGCCCCCGCACTATGTGCGTGGGGGCTGAAGCCAACGACTGACATCTTTCAGATTATATATATATATATATATATATATATATATATATATATATATATATATATATCTTAAAACGGCCACATAGAAGGTGTTAATAATACTTGGAGGCACAAGTATAAAAAAGGCCACTACAGTTTATCAAAATACTACTTTATAATTACATATGCTATCATAACATAGCATCTTTCGAGCACTACGTCTCTATTACATGAGCGCCTTCAAGAACTTCCTGAAAATAGTGTTCGGAGGGTACTCGGCTTTTGTCCGAATCTCGGGACGAAACAACGGTGGTCTCCATCTCTGCCCAGTATGTGTTAACACAGGCAAGAGCCATCCTAGCGCCCTCTATGCATGCTGACCTCTTCATTGCATCTATACGCGGCACCGCGTCAAGGAATTGCTGCACCAAGCTGAAATAACTCTTCAGCTCCGATCTCCCAGGCCACAGATGACCCATGACGTACTTCATGGCGAGTCCGGACAATCTATTAAGCTCGGCCCATTGAGCCAGGCGATCGTCCATTGCCAGTGGATGCTCTAGATTGTGAAACTGTGACCAGAAAAGCTTTTCCACTTTGCGATCTTCCAGATCTCGAAAGTGTTCGGCCGCATCAGCAGCACTTGCTGCCAAATCCAGATAGGTGTCCTCCACACTCCACATCCGGTCCAACGGAGCAAACTTCGGATCACAAACCTTCCTTCGCAGCATAAAGGGCTTTCTAGCCGCAATTTGTTCGGCCTGACGCAACTCCTCTTTCGTAGCTCTCATCGCAGAGCGAGCGTCCTTGGTATCGGCAACGGCCTTCTCTAAATCCGTCTGTCTCGCCCGGTCTTCTTTCTCAAGAAGTTTGCAACGGTCTGCAGCGCTCTTTAACTTCTCGGCCATCTCGGCCATCTCTTCTTTGCTTCAGCAGTGAGCAGCCTGTTCGGCTCTCAGCTCTTCAAGGGCCTTCTTGGCAGCTGCATCGCTTTTTTTGGCTTGCTCCTTCGCTCGGGCAAGTTCTGCCCTAAGATTCTCCACGGCGGTCGTACCATCTGCGTCAAGCACACACATTGTAAGACACTGGCATGAAGCTCCTCTTACCTGATGCCGCCCGAAGAATTACATACCTTGAGCCTCATCAAGCCGCTTGTTAACGAGCACGATGTCGACATCTGCCACGTCCAGTTGCCGCTTTAGTTCGACAACATCATCAGTTCGGCTTGATTCCGGACACCTCGCCACCTACATTCAAAGGCGACATCTTAGACTTGGGATTATGATCCTCCGCATGCCGTCATTTCTTGACAACGCGCAGAGTCTCAGGGGCTACTATCTACACAGGGCGCATCTTATTTATGCGCAACTGACAAAAGTGTACATTATCTAACGTACCTCAAAACCCGTCAGTAAACTTTTGATGGCCTCATGCAATCCACTTTCTGCGGATGAAATCCTTTCAATCACCGTGCCCATCAAGGCACAGTGCTCTTCTGAGATAGAAGCTCGCCCCAGCAGAATCCTTAGTTCCTCCGGCCGAGCACTAGACGGTGCTGGACTTGTCCTATGACCTCTTTCAAAGGCCGGACGTGGAGAGCCTTGAGGGGCCACATAGTTATCTTCCGCCCCTGCCGGATTCGGAGAAACCCTCCGCGACAACACCTCAGGGTCGCCCGCCTCGCTAGGCGGTATGGCAGGGGGAGGCGTCCCGCTCTCCATCATCTCTGTAAGAAGATCCCCCGAAGACGAGCTCTGCTGAGAAGGGCTGAGGTCCGAGCTATAAGGTAAAATTTCGGTTAGTCTATTCAGATTTAAATCAAGGATTTCTCTCATCCCTCAAAAGGAAAACCTCTCTCTACTTACGGCTCGCTGGAGGGCTGATCCCCTTGAGGGCGTAGTCCGGCCGAGGAACTCCCCGGCTTCGGACCCTCTGACGAGGATTTTTCCCCCGTTTCGAGGCCATGGTTTCCGGGTCGTCAGAGGCGGCTCTCTTCTTCCCCTTAGGAGAGGAATTGTCGGTTCCTCCCTTTGGAGCAGCCTCCTTCGAGGAGGCCGTCGCTTCCTTGTCCTCCTCCTCCAAAGGCATTATCTCCAGCATCCTGACTAGCACAGGATCCGGCCTGGTTTCAGGAAGGGGAGCCGGACACCTGATCAGCTTTGCCTTCGCTATCCACTCCTGTTTAAAAGGACGGCTCTTTTAGGGGCAAGTTTATGACAATTATACGGATAGAAGGTCCGGGCACAAGGTTGCTTACTTGAGTATCCGGGCGATTGCAGCTTAGGCCTGCGTCCTCAGTTGAATCCGGACACATCTCTTGTGATCCGAAAAACAGTCTATACATCTCCGCGGGTGTTGCGCCCATAAAATTCTGGAGAACTCGCGGTCCCTCCGGATTAAACTCCCACAGGCGAAGGGGGCGACGTTTGCCGGGCAATATTCGGTGAATCAGCATGACCTGCGTCACCTTGACCAAACTGAGGTCTCCTTCCAAGAGATCCTTAATTCGGCCCTGTAACAGGGGCACGTCTTTGGGCAAACCCCAATCTAATCCTTTGTTGACCCAGGACGCTAGCCGTGATGGGGGACCCGAGCGAAAGGCAGGAGGCGCCGCCCACTTGGCGCTCCTGGGAGCGGTAATATAGAACCACTCTCGTTGCCACAAGCCGAGCTCCTCTTGAAAAGAGCCCTCGGGCCATGGAGCATCGGCCTTCTTACTGATGGCAGCACCTCCGCACTCTGCGTGCCGTCCCTCGATCATCTTCGGCTCCACTCCAAAAGTCTTGAGCCATAAACCGAAGTGAGGGGTAACATGGAGGAACGCTTCGCACACAACGATGAATGAGGAAATGTGGAGGATGGACTCCGGAGCTAAGTCATGAAATTTCAGCCCGTAATAGAATAGCATCCCCCTCACAAAGGGATCCATCGGGAAGCCTAACCCCCGAAGGAAGTGAGACATGAACACTACGCTCTCACCGGGCTGGGGATCGGGAATAGCCTGCCCTTGAGCAGGCAACCTATGCGGAATTTCGGCGGTCAAGAACTTAGCCTCTCTCAACTTTAGCACATCCTCCTCCGTGACGGAGGAGGGCATCCATCGGCCTTGAAGGTCGGAACCGGACATTGTCGAAGGTCCGAAGCGCCTGAAATCTGAAGCCTAGGGTGTTGGAACTCGAGGCGACGGGCGAACTCGTTTGAGATTAGAAAAGGGAGTAAGGCCTTGGTCTCTTTATAAGAGGTTGAATACCAGGAGCCCTCCCCGTAACCGTTTGGGACTCGCCTTTAATCGAGAAAACATGCTAACGGGCACGATTGGGTTACCCACGTCCGTACTGATGAGAATCCCGTAAAAGAGGGGGCACATGATCTCTGCTTTAACAAGACGTGCCAAGGAAACCGCCTCGCAAAACATGCTGAGGTGGAAAAGTAAAAATGATTCGAGTAAAGGACTTGGCCGTAGTGTGATAGAACACCGCAGAATACGTCAGCAGATTTGATTTGTGTTAATATTATTATTCTCTCTATGGCAATATGCGGAGACTTATTTTACCGAGCCGGACACTACTCTTGGTGTTTACAATCTTCTACGAAGGACTTGGAGGAGGAACCCGCCTTGCAATGCCGAAGACAATTTGCGCGCCGGACTCATCGTCATTGAAGCCTGGTTCAGGGGCTACTGAGGGAGTCCTGGATTAGGGGGTGTTCAGGTAGCCGGACTATACTTTCAGCCGGACTCCTGGACTATGAAGATACAAGATTGAAGACTTCGTCCCGTGTCCGGATGGGACTTTCCTTGGCGTGGAAGGCAAGCTTGGCGATGCGGATATTCAAGATCTCCTACCATTGTAACCGACTCTGTGTAACCCTAACCCTATCCGGTGTCTATATAAACCGGGGGGTTGTAGTCCGTAGGCAATCAACTTCATACACAACAATCATACCATAGGCTAGCTTTTAGGGTTTAGCCTCCTTGATCTCGTGGTAGATCTACTCTTGTACTACCCATATCATCAATATTAATCAAGCAGGAGTATGGTATTACCTCCATCGAGAGGGCCCGAACCTGGGTAAAACAAAGTGTCCCCTGTCTCCTGTTACCATCCGGCCTAGACACACAGTTCGGGACCCCCTACCCAAGATCCGCCGGTTTTGACACCGACAAGTGCGGTACTCCAGCAGGGCTTCGCCAAGCACTACGAGAGACGAGGAGGGAGAGGGGTAGGGCTGCACCAAGAGAGAGATCAAATCACATATGTTGGGCAGCCCCATACCTCAAGTATATATAGGGGAGGGGAGGGGCTGCGCCCCCTCTAGGGTTCCCTCCCCAAGGGGGGCCGGCAGCCCTAGATCCCATCTAGGGTGGCGGCTAGAGGGGAGAGGGAGAGAGAGAGGGGCGCCCTAGGGTGGGCTTAAGGCCCATTTGGACCTAGGGTTTTCCCCCTCCCACTCTCCCTGTGCCTTGGGCCTTGGTGGGGGGGGGGGGCGCACCAGCCTACCTGGGACTGGTCCCCTCCCACACTTGGCCCACGCAGCCTTCTGGGGCTGGTGGCCCCGCCTGGTGGACCCCCGGGACCCTCCCGGTGGTCCCGATACATTACCGATAGCACCCGAAACTTTTCCGGTAACCAAAACGGGACTTCCTATATATAAATATTTACCTCCGGACCATTCCGGAACTCCTCGTGACGTCCGAGATCTCATCCGGGACGCCAAACAACATTCGGTAACCATGTACATACTTTCCCTATAACCCTAGCGTCATCAAACCTTAAGTGTGTAGACCCTATGGGTTCGGGAACCATGTAGACATGATCGAGACAACTCTCCGGCCAATAACCAACAGCGGGATCTGGATACCCATGTTGGCTCCCACATGTTCCACGATGATTTCATTGGATGAACCACGATGTCAAGGATTCAAACAATCCCGTATACAATTCCCTTTGTCTATCAGTACGATACTTGCCCGAGATTCGATCGTCGGTATCCGGATACCTCGTTTAATCTCGTTACCAGCAAGTCTCTTTACTTGTTCCGTAACACATCATCCCGTGATCAACTCCTTGGTCACATTGTGCACATTATGATGATGTCCTACCAAGTGGGCCCAGAGATACCTCTCCGTTACACGGAGTGACAAATCCCAGTCTCGATTCGTGCCAACCCAACAGACACTTTCGGAGATACCCGCAGTGCACCTTTATAGCCACCCAGTTACGTTGTGACGTGTGGTGCACCCAAAGCATTCCTACGTTATCCGGGAGTTGCACAATCTCATGGTCTAAGGAAATGATACTTGACATTTAGAAAAGCTTTAGCATACGAACTACACGATCTTGTGCTAGGCTTAGGATTGGGTCTTGTCCATCACATCATTCTCCTAATGATGTGATCCCGTCATCAACGACATCCAATGTCCATGGTTAAGAAACCGTAACCATCTATTGATCAACGAGCTAGTCAACTAGATGCTTACTAGGGACATGGTGTTGTCTATGTATCCAAACATGTATCTGAGTTTCTTATCAATACAATTCTAGGGCATATTTCCACCACGGGCCATTCATAACAATGGCCGAAGTGTTTACGGCTTGACCTCGACTGTCGCCGCACACTATCGGGGGCTATTAACTGGCCTCCCAAACTAAATCCTCGATATTTTGCTCTTACATTAGAGCCAAGGTTTCATGATCATGCTTAGCATGACAACCCAAAGAAAGGAACCGATAGCGGGACTATTTTCTTTGGAAGACATTTCTTATGTTAAATAGTAATATAACATATCTCTCTGCGTACCTTTGTTTATAAAACCGCATGGCCTGGTTGCCTTGTTTGTCATAAATCTTTGCCCTCATAAAGGCTTTATAAAGTAGGACAAACACTCCTCGGCTACTGGCCGAGGAGGTGGAAGCTGATGGTCGGTCAACAAAGTTTTGTACAATGCGGATCCGAGCATTAATGACGTAAAGTACTTGGATACATAGAGTCATTACACATAATTTGTGATTTTACTATGGATATCGATCCTTAATTCGGCCACCCGTGCCCGCATTAAGGCCCAGGGGCTACTGGGCTTCGGGCTTATTATTTACAAATATTAAAGGGGCACATCGGTCCCCTGATCTTGTGTTGGCACCCGACCAGTGTCTCGGGGGCTACTACATTGCCTATCCAATGCAGAAAATTTTAAGTGCAATACAGTTTCCGAGGAGATTATGATCCTCAGGTTGGTCGGCCGCACCCAACCTGAGTCTCGATGACTGAGCCCGCCGCTTTTTGTGTCCCGAAGTATTCTGCCGAGCTAGGACTTGATCCTCAGGCCGATTTTGCAAATCAACCTAAGTCTCAGTAGCTATTGGGATCAGCGGTCTTATGTCATCCTTCAGGTGCATCTCGGGTTTTAGACCGATACACACCTTGAGGGCTACTGGCTATATATCTTGGCAGAGAATAAATTGCATCGATAAAAAATATTGACAAAAAATCGGCCCACATTCGGGGTGGTGCACCACCTCGGAAGCAGTCCGGCATAAAGCTCGGGCGCTAGCGGCTAGCTCCATAGAGGGCATTTCCGGCATTAAGCTCGGCTAAACTCCTTCAACTTTTTTTGGACCAAGATGATCTATGACATCTTGGATATTGTCCAGCTTGGAGCTTGGACATAGTCCGGCGTTGGAGTTCGGATACATTTCGGCGTTGGAGCTCGGAAGCAGTCCGGCATTGGTGCTCTGCTGCAAAAGATACCTCGAATGCAGTCCGGCGTTGGAGCTCGGACGCAAGAGGACACTGCCTCCCGGGAACAACTTAAAACCCGAGGTGTGGCATAAAATAACAAGGCATTGATAAAGGCCGAAAACTTAAAGGGGCTCCTCGGATACCCGACGTATAAACTTGTCGAATGCATTTCGGCGATCCTCAAGATCGAAGATGAGAAGATTTGTTGAACCAGTTTTCAAGACCGACAACCGAAGATGAAGAATAGTTCGGAAGAATCGAGGAGTGTCCCTAACTTGAAGACCGGTTCAGGGGGCTACTGACGATGTCCTGGACTAGGGGGTACTCACCACGTCATCTCCCGATCTATTAGATTGGGCCGAGGACCCCCATGGTCGTATACTCATGGGCCAGTTCAGACAGCTGCCGCATACATGGAAGATTCCACAAGACTTGGTGATCAAGACAAGGACTCCTCCCCACCGGCGTATTCGGCTAGGACTCTTGTTATCCTAGGCCTCTGGTGCATTATATAAACTGAGGCCAGGCTAGTCGATAGAATATATACATACAATCATACCATAGGCTAGCTTCTAGGGTTTAGCCTCTCCGATCTCGTGGTAGATCAACTCTTATAATACTCATATCATCAAGAATAAATCAAGCAGGACGTAGGGTTTTACCTCCATCAAGAGGGCCCTAACCTGGGTAAAACATCGTGTCCCCTGCCTCCTGTTACCATCCGCCTTAGACGCACAGTTCGGGACCCCCTACCCGAGATCCGCCGGTTTTGACACCGACAATGGGCATCTCCATAGCCCATTGATACGCCTAGTTAATGTGAGACTATCTTCTCTCATTTTGTCTTCTCCACAACCACCATTCTATTCCACCTAAAGTGCTATGTCCATGGCTCACGCTCATGTATTGCGTGAAGATTGAAAAAGTTTTGAGAACATTAAAAGTATGAAACAATTGCTTGGCTTGTCATCGGGGTTGTGCATGATTTGAATACTTTATGTGGTGAAGATGGAGCATAGCCAGACTATATGTTTTTGTAGGGATAACTTTCTTTGGCCATGTTATTTTGAGAAGACATAATTGCTTAGTTAGTATGCTTGAAGTATTATTATTTCTATGTCAATATTAAACTTTTATCTTGAATCTTTCGGATCTGATTATTCATGCCACAGTTAAGAAGAACTACATTGAAATTATGCCTAGTAGCATTCCACATCAAAAAATTTGTTTTTATCATTTACCTACTCGAGCACGAGCATGAATTAAGCTTGGAGATGCTTGATACGTCTCCAACGTATCTATAATTTTTGATTGCTCCATGCTATATTATCTACTGTTTTGGACATTATTGGGCTTTATTATACACTTTTATATTATTTTTGGGACTAACCTATTAACCGGAGGCCCAGCCCAGAATTGTTGTTTTTTTGCCTATTTTAGGGTTTCGAAGAAAAGGAATATCAAACGGAGTCCAAACGGAATGAAACCTTCGGGAACGTGATTTTCTCACCGAACATGATCCAGGAGACTTGGACCCTACGTCAAGCAACCAACAGGGAGGCCACAAGGTAGGGGGCGCGCCTACCCCCCTCCCAGGCGCGCCCTCCACCCTCGTGGGCCCCCTGTTGCTCCACCGACATACTTCTTCCTCCTATATATACCTACGTACCCCCAAACGATCAGATACGGAGCCAAAACCCTAATTCCACCACCGTAACTTTCTGTATCCATGAGATCCCATCTTGGGGCCTGTTTCGGAGCTTCGCCGGAGGGGGCATCGATCACGGAGGGCTTCTACATCAACACCATAGCCTCTTCGATGAAGTGTGAGTAGTTTACCTCAGACATTTGGGTACATAGTTATTAGCTAGATGGCTTCTTCTCTCTTTCTGGATCTCAATACAAAGTTCTCCCCCTCTCTTGTGGAGATCTATTCGATGTAATCTTATTTTGCGGTGTGTTTGTTGAGACCGATGAATTGTGGGTTTATGATCAAGTTTATCTATGAACAATATTTGAATCTTCTCTAAATTCTTTTATGTATGATTGGTTATCTTTGCAAGTCTCTTCGAATTATCAGTTCGGTTTGGCCTACTAGATTGATCTTTCTTGCAATGGGAGAAGTGCTTAGATTTGGGTTCAATCTTGTGGTGTCCTTTCCCAGTGACAGTAGGGACAGCAAGGCATGTATTGTATTGTTGCCATCGAGGATAACAAGATGGTTTTTTATCATATTGCATGAATTTATCCATCTACATCATGTCATCTTGCTTAAGGTGTTACTCTATTCTTATGAACTTAATACTCTAGATGCATGCTGGATAGCGGTCGAAGTGTGGAGTAATAGTAGTAGATGCAGGCATGAGTCGGTCTACTTGTCTTGGACGTGATGCCTATATACATGATCATACCTAGATATTCTCATAACTATGCTCAATTCTGTCAGTTGCTCAACAGTAATTCGTTCACCCACCGTAAAATACTTATGCTCTTGAGAGAAGCCACTAGTGAAACCTATGGCCCCCGGGTCTATCTTCATCATATTAATCTTCCAATACTTAGTTATTTTCATTGCTTTTATTTTACTTTGCATCTTTATCATAAAAATACCAAAAATATTATCTTACCATATTTATCAGATCTCACTCTCGTAAGTGACCGTGTAGGGATTGACAACCCCTTATCGCGTTGGTTGCAAGGATTTATTTGTTTTGTGTAGGTGCGAGGGACTCGCGCGTAGCCTCCTACTAGATTGATACCTTGGTTCTCAAAAACTGAGGGAAATACTTACGCTACTTTGCTGCACCACCCTTTCCTCTTCAAGGGAAAACCAACGCAAGTGCTCAAGAGGTAGCAAGCCACCCTGTTCACTAATGATGAGAAAACTCGCTATTACGTTATCCTTAAGTTGTTTCCGTTCTCATTAAAGAGTGATGCTAAAACATGGTTTAATTCTCTTGATCCTGGTTGTGTGTGTAGTCCCCAGGATATGATTTACTACTTCTCTGCTAAATATTTCCCCACTCATGAGAAACAAGCTGCCTTAAGGGAAATATATAATTTTGTGCAAATTGAAGAAGAGAGTCTCCCACAAGCTTGGGGGAGGCTTATCCAATTACTTAATGCTTTGCCTGATCATCCTCTCAAAAAATGAAATACTTGATATCTTTTATAATGGACCAACCGATGCTTCCAGAGACCACCTGGATAGTTGTGCTGGTTGTGTTTTTAGGGAAAGAACTGTTGATCAAGTTGAATTGCTGTTGAATAATATGTCGAGTAATGAAAATAATTGGACACTTCCTGAACCAACTCCTAATCCAACTCCGAACAAAAGGGGTATTCTATTTCTCAGTCCTGAAGATATGCAAGAGGCAAAGAAATCTATGAAAGAAAAAGGTATTAAAGCTGAGGATGTTAAGAATTTACCACCTATTGAAGAAATACATGGTCTTGATAACCCGACATAGGTAGTAAAGGTAAATTCTCTCTATAGATTTGATGAAGGTGATTTCCCTCGTTATAAGCCTGCTAGCCAATGCTTAGATGAGTTTGATAATTTTATTGTTAAACAAGAAAACTTCAATGCTTATGTTGGTAGATAATTGAAACGCAATGCTGATATGCTTGAACATTTGAGTGATTATATGTCTAGAGTTAAAGGTGAACTTAAACTTATTAGTAAACATGCTTCTATGGTTACGACTCAAGTAGAACAAGTACTTAAAGCTCAAAATGATTTGCTCAATTAATTAAATAATAAGAAAAATGATAATGTTGTTAGAGTTATGACTAGAGGGGGTAAAATGACTCAGGAACCTTTGTATCCTGAGGACCACCCTAAGAGAATTGAGCAAGATTCTCAGAGAACTAATGTTGATGCACCTAGTCCTTCTAAAAGGAAGAAAAAGAAAAATGATAGGACCATGCATGCTTCTAGTGAACCAGTTGTTGACACACCTGAGAATCCCAATGATATTTCTATTTCTGATGCTGAAACACAATCTCGTAATGAACATGAACCTAGTGATAATGTTAATAATGATGTTCATGTTGATGCTCAACCTAGCAATGATAGTGATGTAGAGATTGAACCTGCTGTTGATCTTGATAACCCACAATCAAAGAATCAATGTTATGATAAGAGAGACTTCGTTGCTAGGAAGTACGGTAAAGAAAGAGAACCATGGGTTCATAAACCCATGCCTTTTCCTCCTAAGCCATCCAAGAAAAAGGATGATGAGGATTTTGAGCGCTTTGCTGAAATGATTAGACCTATCTTTTTGCGTATATGTTTGACTGATATGCTTAAAATGAATCCTTATGCTAAGTATATGAAAGATATTGTTACAAATAAGAGAAAGATACCGGAAGCTGAAATTTCCACCATGCTTGATAACTATACCTTTAGGGGTGGAATACCAAAGAAACTTGGAGATCCTGGAGTACCAACTATATACCATGCTCCATTAAAAGAAACTATGTTAAAACTGCTTTATGTGATCTTGGAGCCTGTCGTGGAATTGCCACGGCAGATGTCCAAGTGTGAGGACTTAGTCGTGGAGCCATCACGATGAGGTTAGCTTAGAGGGGTTAATCGGGACAAAGGACACACAGAGTTTATACTGGTTCGGCCCCTTACGGTGAAGGTAAAAGCCTAATCCAATTTGAGGTGGTATTGCTAGGGTTTCGATGAGCAGGGAGCGAATACGCTTAACCTGGCTCTCGATCTGTTGTTTTTCTTCTCCTAAGCCGCCGTTGGGTCGTCTCCTTATATACACGGGTTGACGCCCTGCGGCCTACAAAGTCCCGGCCGGCTCATACAACGTATCCGGCTCGGTGACCTTTCTTACATACCTTACAATACAAGTTTACATACATGGCGGTTTATATCCGTGGGCCTTAAGCCGCCTTCGGGTTTGGGCCCTCTACTAAGCCTATCTATGAACTGCCCATTGTTAATACGCTCTTGGGCTTCATGGAGAGGAATCGCTATAGGGATGACCCGACCCTCCTGGGCGGATCATGCCTAATAGTCATATCCCCAACATTAGGCCCAAGGTTGATTTGAACTTGTTCATGTCAATCTTCAACACTTAGAAAAATCCTTCCTCCTCTTACTATGAAATATTGTAACCCGCCATGACGTCGTGTCCAAAAGTTGCGATAACCCACCATGACGCCATCTGCGATTAATGCCACATAGAATCCAAATCTTAATAAATCTCTTTCTTTACTGACCCTCCGAAAATCGAGGCGCCCGTACCGTCACATATCCATTTTACTGTTCCTCGATTCTCACGTCTGCCGTTTGTGCTTCCAAGACTATAAATAGTACCAGAGAGTCTCCTTTCATTCTTCTCCTTTCCCTTCTCGCTTTCTTCCTCCTCGCGATGCACCAACATGTTCGAACCCCGCCACCATCGACCTTCGTCTCCGACCTCAACTCCGGCCGCTGCATCAACCTGAACGGACCAGAAAACCGCGGCACCACTTCGCTGTCCTATCAGCATTAGTAAGCCTCTTTCTTTTGTCATAGATCTGTCATTAGGTTTCGTCGGTGTTCGTCGCCGCCCTTCTTTCTCCTTGTTTAGATCCATGGATTAGATCCGAAAACTACATAAATCTTGTGTGGTAGTAGTTTTAGCACATGTTTCTGATACTAGAATATATCCTCATCACGACATATCCTCCTCTAAAGCACCTCTGCTTTTTCACTATCGCCTCTGTAGGTTTCAAATTTTACTCCCTTTTCTGAACAACAGTAGATCCAAATTTATAGCCTCAATTCGTGGAACCTGTTTGTTCTAATACTTAGCAAATTTTACTCTTGGTAGATCTTGAATGTCTTCAGTTATGGTGGCTTATTCTGCCGGCTTGCCGTTGCTTCATATATCATTAGCCCTTTCTTAAGCTGCCATTCTGAACATGCGCTGCAATTGTCAACTTGTAATCCCATCAACTAACTTGAGCCGGCAAATTATTTCCTGTCTTTAGGTTGTCCTTTCACCATGCCGCCAAAGACAATTACGACCTGTAACTGGGTTCCTTCCACCTTCACGGAGAGCACTTTGAAGGATTTTGTAACCGTTGGATTTTTGCCAGAGAAAAGTGTCATGCATTACCGTGCTCCTGACCCGGGCGAAGAGAGACCTCAGCCAAAGGACAGTGAAGTTATTGTCTTTACTGATCATATGAACCGGGGCTTCTCGCCGCCCGGCTCTAAGTTCTTTAGGGATGTCCTGCACTTCTTCAAGCTCCATCCGCAAGACATTGGACCCAATTCCATATCAAACATCTGTAACTTTCAAGTTTTCTGTGAGGTATACCTTCAAGAAGAGCCTAGAGTTGAACTTTTCAGGGAGTACTTCTACCTGAACCGACAAAATGAGTTCACAAACGGGCCCATCTTGGAACTTGGTGGAATTTCAATTCAACGCAGAAGAGATGCCATTTTCCCTCAAGTAGCTCTGCCGAGTCACCCCATGATACGTCTCCAACGTATCTATAATTTTTGATTTTCCATGCTATTATATTATCCATCTAGGATGTTTTATATGCATTTCTATGCTATTTTATATGATTTTTTTGGGACTAACCTATTAATATAGAGCCCAGTGCCAGTTTCTATTTTTCCCTGTTTTTGAGTTTTACAGAAAAGGAATACCAAACGGAGTCCAATTGACGTGCCAATTTTTGATGATTTTTATGGACCAAAAGAAGCCCCCGGAGTAAAAGAGTTGGGCCAGAAGAGTCCCGGGTCGTCCACGAGGGTGGGGGCGTGCCCTACCCCCCCGAACGCGCCGCCCTATCTCGTGGACGACTCGGGGACCCCCCTGACTTGTTCCCGACGCCAAAAATTCCTATAAATACAGAAACCTCCAGAAAGTAACCTAGATCAGGAGTTCCGCCGCCGCAAGCCTTTGTAGCCACCAAAAACCAATCTAGACCTGTTCTGGCACCCTGCCGGAGGGGGGAATCCCTCTCCGGGGGCCATCTTCATCATCCCGGCGCTCTCCATGACGAGGAGGGAGTAGTTCACCCTCGGGGCTGAGGGTATGTACTAGTAGCTATGTGTTTGATCTCTCTCTCGCTCTCTCTGTCGTGTTCTTGATTCGGCACGATCTTGATGTATCGCGAGCTTTGCTATTATAGTTGGATCTTATGATGTGTCTCCCCCTCTACTCTCTTGTAATGGATTGAGTTTTCCCTTTGAAGTTATCTTATCAGATTGAGTCTTTAAGGATTTGAGAACACTTGATGTATTTCTTGCATGTGCTTATCTGTGGTGACAATGGGATATTTGATGTATGTTTTGGTGATCAACTTGCGGGTTCCGGTGACCTCATGAACTTATGCATAGGGTTTGGCACATGTTTTCGTCTTGACTCTCCGGTAGAAACTTTGGGGCTCTCTTTGAAGTTCTTTGTGTTGGTTGAATAGATGAATATGAGATTGTGTGATGCATATCGTATAATCATACCCACGGATACTTGAGGTGACATTGGAGTATCTAGGTGACGTTAGGGTTTTGGTTGATTTGTGTCTGAAGGTGTTATTCTAGTACGAACTCTATGATAGATTTAACGGAAAGAATAGCTTCGTGTTATTTTACTACGGACTCTTGAATAGATCGACCAGAAAGAATAACTTTGAGGTGGTTTCGTACCCTACAATAATCTCTTCGTTTGTTCTCCTCTATTAGTGACTTTGGAGTGACTCTTTGTTGCATGTTGAGGGATAGTTATATGATCCAATTATGTTATTATTGTTGAGAGAACTTGCACTAGTGAAAGTATGAACCCTAGGCCTTGTTTCCTAGCATTGCAATACCGTTTACACTCACTTTTACCACTTGCTACCTTGCTGTTTTTATATTTTCAGATTACAAAAACCTATATCTACCATCCATATTGCACTTGTATCACCATCTCTTCACCGAACTAGTGCACCTATACAATTTACCATTGTATTGGGTGTGTTGGGGACACAAGAGACTCTTTGTTATTTGGTTGCAGGGTTGTTTGAGAGAGACCATCTTCATCCTATGCCTCCCATGGATTGATAAACCTTAGGTCATCCACATGAGGGAAATTTGCTACTGTCCTACAAACCTCTGCACTTGGAGGCCCAACAACGTCTACAAGAAGAAGGTTGTGTAGTAGACATCACCCCAAGGACTGGAACCAAACATGGTTCTACTGTAAAGATATCTCGCCGTCTGATGAGAATCCATTGCCTGGTTATCGTGCCAAATGTCTCGACTCAAGTTATCAACTTCCTAATAAACTTACCGCCGTTGAACGCAAGAAACTTGTCCCTACAATCAGAAAAGTCTAAGCCTTGGTAGGAAATGGTTTAACCGGAGTTGATTTAATCCGCTGCTGGGTCGCATGGTGGATCATACCCTTAAGCCGCCGATCCGGCTTGATGTGTACTTATACCGGAGGAACAGATGATCCCTTACGCCACAACTCTGTGCATCTGACTGAACAGGGCATCATTGAAATGGCAACAATGCTTGTAAATAGCAAATTTGAAGACCGCAGCAAAGTGGGCTTGAATCCTTTCTACATGCTTAACCCGCCGCTAGATGTAAGTCTCTTGATTTCTTTTACCTTACTTCATCACCCAAACATTGCGTGAAATCAACTGTGTTATTCTTCCGCAGGCTAAATCTGACTTCTGGAAGGCCAAATATAACCATGAAGCTGCCAAAAAGGCTAGGGCTACCACGAAAGCCACCAAAAAGACCATCAGGAGGTCTAGGAAAAAACCAAGCGCCTCTGATCTGCTTAAACTGGACAAAACCTCTGAGTCGGAGGTAGCCCTTGACTCTCTTGGCTTGCTTTTTAACCACCTTATTGACACTGACTATTGCTAGGATGACACGGGAGCCAGCCAAGCAGTCGAAGGAGAGGTAACTACTATTTCCTCCGACTCAGAACCTTTACCAAGGCAGAAACTTCGGCGAGTAACCTCGAAAGCAAGGTTTTCACACCCCTTGTCTTATTTAGATCCTCAATTTCTCTTAAAACGACAGCAACATGAGAGCCACCGCCAGACCCTGATTAGTGGAGGTGAATATTTATCCTCCGGTTTACCAAACACTCCTCGGAAACGCCAAAATGAGGTTCTTTTTAACCTTAATCCTTTTATTTATCGGCAGGTTTCTTTCGTTAACCACTCAATTCTTTTGATTCCGTCTTTGCAGGAGATTTCCCGTTCTTCGTCTAGCGATTCATCACAGACTCAACTACCGGCTTTCAAGACTGCCCCTGGGTAAGAATAATTATCTCTCTTCTATACCTTTATATCTTCATAATTATGCTAATTTGTCCAAATTCCTTTTAGCGGTCAAGCGTAGCCCAACAAGAAAGTGAAGGTGAAAAAGCCGGCCGAAGGTCCGAAAGCCGCTGAATCGGACCAGCCAACCTTTGTACCAGAACACCATGAACAACCAGAAGATCCTGCTCCCAATGCTAATCCTAAGATACGTGAGCCGTCTGTTGATGAAACCACTATTGATCCGTCAACTACTGAACTGTCAAGCTTAGTTAACCCGCCAGAGGCTCATGTTTATGACATTGTAATCACTGGCACCGGATTTACTGAGCCGGGGAATCCAACTATACTAGCGAGACATTCTGCCAAACAAGAAGTCATGGAAAGACGGAAAGTGAGGTTTGATGTCTCCCACTATGCTTAACTGAGTACTAGTGAAGTATTATCTGGTTATGTCAGTCAAGTGCACTCCAGCCGTGACTTGGATATTGAGATGGTCAAACAGATGCATCAGAAGTATGAGGTACGTCCTCCGGCTTATATAAGTTAGATATCCTGCCAGTCCCCAAGTCTTCTGATTATGATAAGATTGAATAATCTGTAGACTTAAAAAACTTACAAGCCTCTGTCCTAGACTCCCTCCAAGTCCGGTTTACAACTAAATCGGATGCTGATAGTTTCACAATTTTGCATGTATAGTCCCCAAGGGCCGATTTAATTAGTATGAATGAGCCGGTCCTATTGATCACTGTAAAAGAACAGAACTGAACGTGTATAGCCCCCATGAGTTGGCTGAGACTGTTGACAGCTCACCCGACTCATCTTTAAGAAGAGACAAGCAATATGCATTAGTCCCCAAGCGCCAAGTGTTGTTTCTTGCAAAGCACTTGGGACTTTTAGAAAAGCCATTTCCGTTGAAAAATTGCGTTGACAGACATTAGCCCCCAAGTGCCAAGTGTTGTTGCTTGCAAAGCACTTGGGACTTATATTGTTGTAATCCGCCATGAAACTTGGCAAACTTGTGCTGTATGCAGTTTGCTACCACTGAATTGGAAACTCAACTGAACGAAGCCAAGACCTGGCTGTCGGCTCAGGAAACTGAGACCAAAAAGGCTGAACCAAAATTCTAGTTTAGTGTGTCTGAAGCCGAAAAATTGAAGACCAGCTTTACTACAGATAAAGAGGCTTGGGCTAAGGAAAAGACTGCCCTAATTCAGCGTGCTAAGAAAGCAGAGGCGGCTCTTGAGGAAGTTACCACTGAACTCACCGGTTTAAAGAACCGTGTGTCTTAGATGGTTTCTGCTATCTTCGGTAAGTCACCTTGTTATTTAATCCAGAGTAAGTATTTGTCATCATACTATAAACCGCCACTTAACCAATCTTTGAACTTTTTCAGGTCCCAGGAGCAGCAACCTTAGCCGAGACACTCTGGTGAAGCTCAAGGCAGTGTATATGCTTGTTGAGCAATTATACACTGGAGCTCAGCGGACTCCCGTTACTATCTCCCCAACGAATCAAGGACCAAATATGTTAAGTGATGTTTTGAAGAAACTATCCATCTTACCCACCAGGTTTCAAGAAATCAAACGGTCTTGTGCTAGAGCCAGAGGTGTAACAGCCTTGAGCCGTACCAAAGCATGGGTACCCGAACTAGACCCGGCAGATGTAGCTAGTGGGTATCCTAGTCTGAAGGAAGATGGAACCTATTTTGACCAGCAAGACTTTGCCACCTGTGTCAAAGAGATTCGTCCGCATGCAACAATCATCGCTGAAGAGACCTAATACGTCTCCAACGTATCTATATTTTTTTATTGTTCCATGCTATTATATATTCTGTTTTGGATGTTTAATGGGCTTTATTATACACTTTTATATTATTTTTGGGACTAACCCATTAACCCAAGGCCCAGTGCAAATTGCTGTTTTTTTGCCTATTTCAGTGTTTCGCAGAAAAGGAATATCAAACGGAGTCCAAACAGAATGAAACCTTTGGAAACGTGATTTTTGGAACAAACATGATCCAGAGGACTTGGAGTGGACGTCAAGAAACAACCGAGGAGGCCACGAGGCAGGGGGGCGTGCCTACCCCCCTAGGCACGCCCTCCTCCCTTGTGGGCCCCTCGTGGCTCAACCGACCTACTTCTTCCTCCTATATATACTCATATACCCTGAAAAACATCCAGGAGCACCACGAAACCCTATTTCCACCGCCGCAACCTTCTGTACCCAAGAGATCCCATCTTGAGGCCTTTTCCGGAGCTCCGCTGGAGGGGGCATCAATCACGGAGGGCCTCTACATCAACTCCATGGCCCCTCCGATGATGTGTGAGTAGTTTACTTCAGACCCTCGGGTCCATAGTTATTAGCTAGATGGATTCTTCTCTCTCTTTGGATCTCAATACAAAGTTCTCCCCGATCTTCTTGGAGATCTGTTTGATGTAACTCTTTTTGCGGTGTGTTTGTCGAGATCCGATGAATTGTGGGTTTATGATCAAGTCTATCTATGAACAATATTTGATTCTTCTCTGAAATCTTTTATGTATGATTGGTTATCTTTGCAAGTCTCTTCGAATTATCAGTTTGGTTTGGCCTACTAGATTGATCTTTCTTGCAATGGGAGAAGTGCTTAGCTTTGGGTTCAATCTTGCGGTGCTCGATCCCAGTGACAGAAAGGGAAACAACACGTATTGTATTGTTGCCATCGAGGATAAAAAGATGGGGTTTATATCATATTGCTTGATTTTATCCCTCTACATCATGTCATCTTTACCTAATGCGTTACTCTGTTCTTATGAACTTAATACTCTAGATGCATGTTGGATAGCGGTCGATGTGTGGAGTAATAGTAGTAGATGCAGGCAGGAGTCGGTCTACTTGTCACGGACGTGATGCCTATATACATGATCATGCCTAGATATTCTCATAATTATTCGCTTTTCTATCAATTGCTCGACAGTAATTTGTTCACCCACCGTAATACTTATGCTATCTTGAGAGAAGCCACTAGTGAAACCTATGGCCCCTGGGTCTATTCTCCATTATATTAATCTTCTGTCAACAAGCTATTTCTATTACCTTTTACTTTGCAATCTTTACTTTTAATCTTTATCATAAAAATACCAAAAATATTATCTTATCATCTCTATGAGATCTCACTCTCGTAAGTGACCGTGAAGGTATTGACAAACCCTTTATCGCGTTGGTTACGAGGTTCTTATTTGTTTGTGTAGGTACGAGGGACTTGCGTGTGGCCTCCTACTGGATTGATACCTTGGTTCTCAAAAACCGAGGGAAATACTTATGCTACTTTGCTGCATCACACTTTCCTCTTCAAGGGAAAACCAACGCAATGCTTAAGAGGTAGCAAGAAGGATTTCTGGCACCGTTGCCGGGGAGTCTACGCACAAGTCAAGACATACCAAGTACCCATAACAAACTCTTATCCCTCGCATTACATTATTTGCCATTTGCCTCTCGTTTTCCTCTCCCCCACTTCACCCTTGCCGTTTTATTACCCTCTTTTCTGTTCGCCTTCTTCTCGTATGCATCTTTGTTTGTGTTTCCATGTGCCTTCTATTTTTGCATCTTTGCTTGCTAAAAATCTATAGATATGGATCCACTTAAAGTGTTCTACTTGGATCATCTTCGATCCTTATGCGCTCGTGCTGAAACCCCAACTAGCCTAGTTGATGGGAAATCTTTAGATGAGCATGCTCATTTTGTGCATCACTGTTTGTCTAAAAAAGGGAGACTCTGATGGGATCAAATAAACATATTGTTGTGTTATGCTTGGAATCTTTGTGAAATTTGTGATCTTACTTGTTGCTCTAAGAACCCTAAAAAACTACTCCCCTACCTATGTGAGTTTAATGATAATGAAATGTTATATTCTTATGCAAAGGGTGTTTATAGTTACTACGATATCAAACGAATTGAAGAATTTGTTGCTTTTAAGGGTGCTTATGAAGTTGCTTCTTTGATTGAAAAGTATGATACTACTCTCTTCGAATCTGAAAACCTTGACATACTTAAATATTGCTATGAAAACTATGCTCATAATGTGTATGTCAAAGAATTTATTGAAAGAATGACCGTTGCTTCGGAAGAAAACAATGATATGCATGAATCTATAGATAATTATGATTCCAATGATTTGATTGAAATATCCCTTGATGAACATGATGCTTGCTATTCTTGTGGCCATGATGCCAATATCTATGAAGATGAATTTGCTATAGTTCCTTATGTTAAACATGAGATTGTTGCTATTGCACCCATACTTGATAGTTCCTTCGATGAAAAGCATGATTGCAATGATGTTATTATAAATTCTCTTAATGTCAATTGTGTTAATAATATGCAAAACCTCAAGCTTGGGGATGCTAGTTTTGCTATGACTACTATTTGTTGCAATGATCATGATTGGGGTGATTCTTCTTTTGATCTTGAAAATTTATTTAAGCCCCATGATGAATATGAGATTGATAATAGTGTTTGCAATATTATTGAAAGTGGGTTTGTAAGAGTGTCGACTTCAGATCCCACATATTTGGAGAATGTACAATCTTATGAAATTTTTGATAAAAGTGGGTTTGGAGAGGTCATGACTTTAGTTAATGTTAATCCCACTATTTTGGAAGAGTGTCAACTTTGCATACATGTGGATCATGTTAAGAATATGTTTGTGATAGCTATATTGTTGAATTTGCTTATGATCCTACATGTAATTATTACGAGAGAGGAAAATATGGTTGTAGAAATTTTCATGTTACTAAACTACCTCTCGTTATGTTGAGATTGCTATTGTTTCTTTCTACTTCCTTGCACATGCTAGTTTTTGCTTGCCTTGATAATTTGTTTACCTATAAGATGCTTATGCATAGGAAGTATGTTAGACTTAGATGTGTTTTTCACGTGTTTTATGATGCTCTCTTTGTGCTTCAATTCTTGTCTTTCATGTGAACATCGTTGAAGTCTTATGCCTAGCTATAAGGCTTTAAAGAAAAGCGCTTGTTGGGAGACAACCCAATATTTTTCCTTGCTGTTATTCAACAAATAATTCATCTAGCCTCTGTTTAGATGTGGTTTTATGCTTTTAATTAGTGTTTTTTCCAAGTAGAACCTTTGGGAAGACTTGGGGAAAGTCTTTGCGATCTTGCTGTAAAAAACAGAAACTTTAGCGCTCACGAGATTTGCTGCCATTTTTTACTGGAGAGTGATATTTCATTAATTATTTGTGCAGATGATTAATAGATAAATTCCTCACGTCCAGAAATTTATTTTAGAATTTTTGGGGTTCCATAAGTATTCGAAACCTACAGATTACTACAGACTGTTCTGTTTTTGACAGATTCTGTTTTTCGTGTGTTGTTTGGTTATTTTGATGAACCTATGGCTAGAAATAGAGTTTATGAACCATATAAAAGTTGGAATACAGTAGGTTTAACACCAATATAAATAAAGAATGAGTTAATTACAGTACCTTGAAGTGGTGATTTGTTTTCTTTTACTAACGGAGCTCACGAGATTTTCTTTTATGTTTTGTGTTGTGAAGTTTTCAAGTTTTGGGTAAAGATTTGATGGATTATGGAACAAGGAGAGGCAAGAGCCTAAGCTTGGGGATGCCCAAGGCACCCCAAGGTGAAATCCAAGGACAACCAAAAGCCTAAGCTTGGGGATGCCCCGGAAGGCATCCCCTCTTTCGTCTTCGTCCATCGGTAACTTTACTTGGAGCTATATTTTTATTCACAACATGATATGTGTTTTGCTTGGAGCGTCTTGTATGATTTGAGTCTTTGCTTTTTAGTTTACCAAAGTCATCCTTGTTGTACACACCATTTGGGAGACACACACATGAATTGGAATTTATTAGAATACTCTATGTGCTTCACTTATATCTTTTGAGTTGGATAATTTTGCTCTAGTGCTTCACTTATATCTTTTGAGTTGGATAATTTTGCTCTAGTGCTTCGCTTATATCTTTTAGAGCACGGGGGTGGTTCTATTTTATTGAAATAATCGATCTCTCATGCTTCACTTATATTATTTTGAGAGTCCTTTAGAACAGCATGCTAATTTGCTTTGGTTATAAATTTTAAATACTAAGAGTAGTTGGATGCTTGATAGTTGTTTTGAGATATACATGTGGTAATATTATAGGTGTGCTAGTTGAGTAATTGTGAAATTGAGAAATACTTGTTTTCAAGTTTGCAAGTCATGTAGCATGCACGTATGGTAAACGTTGTGTGACAAATTTGAAGCATGAGGTGTTCTTTGATTGCTTTCCTTATGAGTGGCGGTCGGGGACGAGCGATGGTCTTTTCCTACCAATCTATCCCCCTAGGAGCATGCGCATAGTGCTTGGTTTTGATGAGTTGTAGATTTTTGCAATAAGTATGTGAGTTCTTTATGACTAATGTTGAGTCCATGGATTATACGCACGCTCACCCTTCCATCATTGCTAGCCTCTTCGGTAACATGCATGATGAAGCTATGTACCTAGGGTAGGGTCATGGATCTGTCCAACATGCCCTCCCAAGGACATCTCTACAAAGAATCAGAAGCAGTCGAAGAGAAATCATCATCCACTCGACCATGAAGATGTGCTCACTCGACCACCTTGAAGAAACTCGACCACCAGAAGATGAGAAACCCTCCACTCTGCAACAGTCAGGATTTAAACCATAGCTTTATGGGCATTTACAACACTTTACTGCAGACGTTACGAGTAACGCCCCTCCTTTATGAGCATTGAACCTTGTGTAACACAGGGGAGCTGGGGTCCTGGCGTACTCTATATAAGCCACCCCCTCCTCTGGGACAGGGGTTCGGACTTTCTGTAATTCACACACATATATTCAGTCGACCGCCTCCGGGCTCCGAGACGTAGGGCTGTTACTTCCTTCGAGAAGGGCCTGAACTCGTAAAACTCGTGTGTACAACTCCTCCATAGCTAGGATCTTGCCTCTACATTCCTACCCCCCTATTCTACTGTCAGTCTTAGAACCACGACAGTTGGCGCCCACCGTGGGGCAGGTGTCTTAACGACTTGTTGGAGAAGTTGCAATTTTTCTGATCCCCTTCATCATGGTTCCAGGCGGAGGTTTGGCTGAGGGCCGCGAGATCCGTCTCGGTGTGCTCGTGTTTGACGCCGACGACTCTGCTTGGCTTCAGGAGGCACCACTCGACGCCGACGCGCTCCCCGCCCGCGGGGCGACGCACTTTCGTGCGTGCGTCCACGGCGTCCTCCTGCGGCAGCCGTCGACCCAGTATCAGTCGACTCCAGCAGCTTTCCCCCTCCCTGCGGCCCACCGGAGCAAACGCTCCGGTCAGTCGAGGCTTCAACGGTGGGTGAAGCATGCGGTGGCCCGCCAGTCGGCCACCCCTCAAGTCGCGACGATCGAGCCCGACGAAACTCTCTACGGCCTGTTCGATCTGTCGATTGGCTCCGTAGAGATCGCATCCGAGTGCGACAGCAGCGACCCGGCGGTGGAAGTCCTGATGGTCAATGGACCACGCAGCCCTCCTGGCTTCAACCATGAAGACGGAGGCGACGGGGACGGTGATCCGTCGCGCGTTCACGAGGAGTACCGCCCCGAAACCCTCTCCTCGCAGCAGAGGGAGGAACTTCGCCGCCGAAACATGGATGCACTGCATACTCCTATAGTTGGAGAAACCCCTGAGGCCCAGGCCTTGGAGCAGGGGCGCTTGGCCAACCTGGCTGAGCGCACTCGACTGGAGAACCTCCAGCGTGCACTCGACGATCGCGCTTGACAACGTGCTCCCGAGTCCAGTCGACGCCATCTTTTTCCACCTCCGACTCAGGTATACCAAACATCGATCCAGAATCTAGCAACTGCTGCCCGGATAGCAGAGTCGATCCAACCTTCCCAATCATAAGCTGTTCGAGGTCTGGTGCAGATCAGAGCCTTGCTCCGGGCAGCGGGAGAGCAGAATACGGTCGTATCTCAGTCGCGGAATAGGATCCATAGTAGATCCATGGTCGCAGACACAGTTCAGTCGGCCCATAGCCCAAGATCGCCCCCGAGGCGTGAGGGACGTGGAGATCAGCATGATCAGTACAGAAACTGAGAGCAGTATGATCGCCATGCTGATCACGATGATCGCCGTCGAGTGCCCACGCCTCCTCCAAGAAGTGGGTCATATGTGCCTCGGCAAGATGAAGACAGACGCCCTCACAGTGTCAGACGAGGTATTCTAGTCGACCCCAGGGAGCCAGGCTTTGATGCGAGATCTATTCTCGTGCAGGGCTTGGTCGATAGAAACAGAGCTCACCGAGAGGGCCGTGACAGAGATCCGCAAACTAGCAACATGGTGCATGTCTCTGGTCCAGAGTGCTTCAGCAGAGCTATCAGAGCTGCGGTGATTCGCCCCAACTTCAGGTTAGCGACTGGAGTCAGTAAGTTCACCGGAGAGTCCAAGCCTGACACTTGGCTTGAAGACTACCGAGTGGCTGTCCAGATTGGTGGCGGCAATGATGAAGTGGCCATGAAACACCTTCCTCTGATGTTGGAGGGCTCGGCTAGAGCATGGCTGTATCAGTTAGCGCCTGGCAGCATCTATACTTGGGAAGATCTCGCCCGAGTGTTTTTCAGAACATTCGAGGGCACTTGCAAACAGTCGGCAAGTTTGACAGAATTACAGTGTTGTGTTCAGAAACCAAATGAAACTTTGAGTGATTATATCCAGAGATGGATCACCCTACACCACACGGTAGAAGATGTGTCAGATCATCAGGCGATTTGTGCCTTTAAGGAAGGCGTCAGGTATCGGGAGTTGAATATGAAATTCGGCTGGACAGGAAATATGACTCTGGCTCGGATGATGGAAATTGCCACCAAGTATGCCAATGGTGAAGAAGAAGAGCGACTCCAGAGTGGCAAGCACAAAGCAGTCGCCCACGAAGCCGGAGGAGGAAACTCTGGTCGAAAACAGAAGCACAAGACCGAGCCAGCTGCTCCGGGTGAAGCCTTGGCCGTGGTTCAAGGAAAGTTCAAGGGGAAGCCCAAAGGGCCATGGAACCCTGAGAAAGTAAAAGATCAAGATGGAAATGACGTGTTGGATCTGTCGTGCCATATTCACACCAAAAAAGATGAAGAAGGCAATTTCATTTACCTGAAGCACACCACTCGGCAGTGTCGACTCCTAATCCAACAGTTCCGAGAGAAACAACCCAAGGAAAAGGAGAAGGAAGCAGACAAGGCTGGGGATGAGGAAGAGGATGATGATGGTTATCCCCATGTGAATTCCACTCTGATGATTTTTGCTGACGTTGAGAGCAAAAGTCAATTGAAAGACATCAACAGGGAAGTGAACATGGTCGCTCCGATGACACCCAGTTACTTGAAGTGGTCACAGACTACCATTACATTCGACTAGTCTGACCATCCAGTGCACATAGCCACCCCTGGGAGGCAAGCACTGGTGGTCGACCCGGTGGTCGAAGGCACTCGACTGACAAAGGTCCTGATGGACGGTGGCAGTGGCCTGAACATACTGTATGCGGAGACGTTGAAGGGAATGGGCATTCCGATGTCCAGACTCAGTTAAAGCCATATGAGTTTCCATGGGGTCATTCCAAGCAAGAAGGCAGCATCCCTCGGTCAGATTGCGCTCGACGTGGTTTTCGGTGATTCCGAAAATTACCGCAAAGAAAAGTTGACATTTGAAGTTGTGGATTTCCAGAGTGCTTATCATGCAACTTTGGGCAGGCCAGCTTATGCACGATTTATGGCTCGACCTTGTTGCGTGTACCTCAAACTGAAGATGCCTGGTCGCAGAGGAGTGATCACTATCTCTGGTAATCGGAAGAAGGCAGAAGAGTGCTTCCAGAAGGGCTCAAAGATCGCCGATGCCCAGATGGCCGTGGTAGAATTGCAAGAATACCAGAAAAATGCAGATCCGAGTGACTTTCTGCGAGCCAAGAAGCCATCCACAGATTCAGCATTCCAGTCGTCTCGTGAAACAAAGTCGATTCACATTCACCCGACAGATCCCAATGCTGCTCCGACTCACATTTCAACCACACTCGACTCCAAATAGGAAGAAGCGTTCATCCAGTTCCTCCGTGAGAACTGGGACATCTTTGCATGGAAACCTTCTGACATGCCGGGTGTTCCCAGGGGACTGGCTGAGCATTGTTTGCGAGTCGGCCCGAAGGTGAAACCAGTATAAGAGCATCTTCGACGGTTCGCCGTACAGAAAAGAAAGGCAATTGGTGAAGAGGTGGCTCAGCTTTTGGCAGCTGAGTTTATCCGAGAGATTTACCACTCCGAGTGGTTAGCCAACGTTGTCATGGTCCCAAAGAAAGACGACTCACTTCGCATGTGCATTGATTTCAAGCATACCAATCGGGCCTGGCCGAAAGATCACTTTCCTCTCCCTCACATCGATCAGATAGTCGACTCGACTGCAGGGTGCGAGCGTTTGTCCTTTTTGGACGCCTACTCCGGGTACCACCAGATCCGTATGTACAGACCCGACGAGATAAAGACAGCTTTTATCACCCCGTTTGGGTGCTTCTGTTATGTCACAATGCCATTAGGTTTGAAGAATGCCGGAGCCACATTCATGCGGATGATTCAGAAGTGCCTGCTCACTCAGATCAGTCGGAATGTGGAAGCATACATGGATGACATTGTGGTCAAGTCATGTAAAGGTTTCGACCTACTGACTGACCTTGCTGAAACCTTTGCCAACCTCAGAAGGTATGATATCAAGCTCAATCCATCAAAGTGCACGTTTGGAGTTCCAGGCGGAAAGTTACTCGGTTTCCTTGTTTCCGAACGAGGAATCGATGCTAACCCAGAGAAAGTAGGCGCTATACTCCGAATGAAACGCCAAGTGCGTGTGCATGATGTCCAGAAGCTTACTAGTTGCTTGGCCGCCCTAAGTCGATTCATTTCTCGCCTCGGTGAAAAGGTGCTGCCTCTTTACCGACTGATGAAGAAATCAGATAAGTTCGAGTGGACCCCAGAAGCTGATGCAGCGTTTGCAGAGCTAAAAGCCCTGCTTTCCACCCAGCCGGTGCTTGCTGCTCCAATCAGCAAAGAGCCTCTACTGTTTTATATAGCAGCCACTGGACAAGTCGTCAGTACAGTACTTACGGTCGAGCGAGAAGAAGAAGGAAAATCTTATAAAGTTCAACACCCAGTTTATTATATTTCTGAAGTTTTGACCCTGTCAAAGCAGAGATATCCTCATTATCAGAAGCTTGTCTATGGGATTTACACGACCACGAAGAAGGTTGCACACTATTTCTCGGATCACTCTGTTACAGTCGCCAGCGACGCTCCATTGTCAGAGATTCTGCACAACAGAGATGCAACTGGTCGAGTGGCAAAATGGGCAATTGAACTCCTTCCCTTGGATATCAAGTTTGAGGCAAAGAAAGCTATCAAGTCCCAAGCAATAGCAGATTTCCTCGCCGAGTGGATCGAACAGCAACTGCCGACTCAAGTTCACTCTGAGCACTGGACCATGTTCTTTGACGGATCCAAAATGCTGAATGGTTCTGGTGCTGGGGTAGTTCTGGTATCCCCCCGAGGAGACAGGCTCAGATATGTCCTCCAGATTCACTTTGATTCCTCCAACAATGAAGCAGAATATGAAGCACTCCTGTATGGGTTGCGCATGGCCATTTCACTCGGCGTCCATCGCCTCATGGTCTACGGAGACTCAAATTTGGTAGTTAATTAAGTGACGAAGGAGTGGAATGTCAGAAGCCCAGCCATGAGTGGTTACTGCAACGCGGTGAGAAAGCTTGAGAAGAAGTTTGAGGGGTTAGAACTCCACCACATACCCCGACTGAAAAATCAAGCAGCCAATGACTTGGCAAAGATAGGTTCTAAGAGAGAAGCCATTCCCAGCAATGTGTTTTTGGAGCATATTCACTCGCCAACAGTTCAGGAAGATCCTTTTACTGAAGAGCCCCCGCAACCTAAGAGCGCCACAGATCCGACTGAAGTCGAGGTCCCAGCCGTGGTCGACCTGATCATGGAGGTTCTGGCCATTACTCCTGACTGGACGGTTCCCTACATTGCGTACATCCTCAGGAAAGAACTCCCAGAGGATGAAGAAGAGGCTCGACAGATCGTCCGTCGATCCAAGGCCTTTACTGTGATAAGAGGACAACTGTTTAGGGAAAGCATGACTGGAGTCGGTCATAAATGCATAACACCAGAAGAAGGTCGAATGATCGTCAATGACATCCACTCGGGGACCTATGGTCATCATGCGTCCTCTCGGGCCATCGTGGCTAAAGCATACCGAGCTGGATTCTATTGGCCACGAGCAAATGAAATGGCGAAAGATATAGTCGACAAATGTGAAGGCTGCCAGTTTTACTCCGACATGTCTCACAAGCCAGCGTCAGCCCTGAAGACCACCCCCTCATCTGTCCCTTTGCTGTTTGGGGACTGGATATGGTTGGACCACTGAGAACTGGCAGGAGCGGCTTCACTCATGTGATCATTGTAGTCGACAAGTTTACCAAATGGATCAAAGCTAAACCTATCGAGAACCTTGATGCTAGCACCGCTGTCAGTTTTATCAGAGAATTGACATTCAGATATGGAGTCCCACACAGCATCATCATGGACAACGGGTCGAACTTCAATTCTGATGAGTTCAGAGCTTTCTGCGCCTCTCAGGGCACTCAAGTCGAATATGCTTCAGTCGCTCACCCGCAGTCAAACGGACAAGCAGAAAGAGCCAATGGCCTAATTCTCAAAGGACTGAAACCCCGACTGATGCGTGATCTCAAACATGCAGCAGGCGCTTGGGTTGATGAACTTCCATCAGTTCTGTGGGGTTTAAGGACAACTCCTAATCGGTCGACCGTACAAACTCCTTTCTTCTTAGTCTATGGAGCCGAAGCTCTTCTGCCAAGTGACCTGCTCCACAACGCACCCCGAGTCGAGCTCTTCTCCGAAGAGGAAGCAGAGCAGGCCCGATAAGATTCAGTCGATCTCTTAGAGGAGGAAAGAGAGATGGCCTTGATCCGGTCAACCATTTATCAGCAAGACTTGCGTCGATTCCACACCAGAAATGTGAGGGGTCGAGCCTTTCAAGAAGGAGACCTGGTTCTTCGAGTGGATCAACAAAAACCACACAAGCTTGCCCCGACTTGGGAGGGCCCCTTCATCATCACCAAAGTTCTCCACAATGGAGCATACCATCTTTACATTATTGAGCATCAGAAAGACGAGCCACGGGCTTGGAACGCGGAGCTGCTCCGCCCCTTTTACACTTAAGCACTCGTTTGAATAAAATGTAATAAGAAACACCTTTGTAATGTGTTTGTCAAAGACAAGAGCTTATGGTCCTATCATTTGATTGTTGTGTTCTTATTTACTTATGAAATCCCCCAGTGGGTGGGCTTAGTCGCGAATCCGTTTTGCCTAAGTTCGAAAGAAAATCCTTCCGAGTGGAGAGCAATCTTGCCACTCGGGGGCTTAGCTGCAGTCCAGTACTCGCCTAAGTTCTCTCACTAGGAGACTTAGCTGCAGTCTAGTACTCGCCTAAGTTTGAAAAATCCTACCGAGTGGAGAGCAATCCTCCCACTTGGGGGCTTAGTTGCAGTCTAGTACTCGCCTAAGTTCTCTCACTAGGAGACTTAGCTGCAGTCCAGTACTCGCCTAAGTTTGAAAAAATCCTACCGAGTGGAGAGCAATCCTCCCTCTCGGGGGCTTAGCTGTAGTCCAGTACTCGCCTAAGTTCTCTCACTAGGAGACTTAGCTGCAGTCCAGTACTCGCCTAAGTTTGAAAAAAATCCTACCGAGTGGAGAGCAATCCTCCCACTCGGGGGCTTAGCTGCAGTCCAGTACTCGCCTAAGTTCTCTCATTAGGAGACTTAGCTGCAGTCCAGTACTCGCCTAAGTTTGAAAAAATCCTACCAAGTGGAGAGCAATCCTCCCACTCGGGGGCTTAGCTGCAATCCAGTACTCGCCTAAGTTTGAAAAATCCTACCGAGTGGAGAGCAATCCTCCCACCCGTAGGCTTAGATGCAGTCCAGTACTCGCCTAAGTTCTCTCACTAGGAGACTTAGCTGTAGTCCAGTAGTCGCCTCAGTTTGAAAAATCCTACCGAGTGGAGAGCAATCCTCCCACTCGAGGGCTTAGTTGCAGTCCAGTACTTGCCTAAGTTCTCTCACTAGGAGACTTAGCTGCAGTCCAGTACTCGCCTAAGTTTGAAAAAAATCTTACCGAGTGGAGAGCAATCCTCCCTGTCGGTGTCAAAACCGGCGGATCTCGGGTAGGGGGTCCCGAACTGTGCGTCTAGGCGGATGGTAACAGGAGACATGGGACACAATGTTTTTACCCAGGTTCGGGCCCTCTCGATGGAGGTAAAACCCTACTCCTGCTTGATTAATATTGATGATATGGGTACTACAAGAGTAGATCTACCACGAGATCAAAGAGGCTAAACCCTAGAAGCTAGCCTATGGTATGATTGTTGTTCGTCCTATGGACTAAAACCCTCCGGTTTATATAGACACCGGAGAGGGCTAGGGTTACACAGAGTCGGTTACAATGGGAGGAGATCTACATATCTGTATTGCCAAGCTTGTCTTCCATGCCAAGGAAAGTCCCATCCGGACACGGGATGAAGTCTTCAATCTTGTATCTTCATAGCCCAAGAGTCCGGCCAAAGGTTATATTCCGGCTATCCGGACACCCCCTAATCCAGGACTCCCTCAGTAGCCCCTGAACCAGGCTTCAATGACAACGAGTCTGGCGCGCAGATTGTCTTCGGCATTGCAAGGCGGGTTCCTCCTCCGAATACTTCATAGAAGATTTTGAACACAAGGATAGTGTCCGGCTCTGCAAAATAATTTCCACATACTGCCATAGAGAGAATAATATTTACACAAACCTAATCTGTTGACGTATTCCGTAGCGTGTCATCACGCCACAGCCAAGCCTTTATTTGAACCGTTTTTACTGTCCCACCTCAGCGCGTTTTGCGAAGCGGTTTCCTTGGCACGTCTTGTCGAAGCAGAGATTGTTTCCCCTTTATTTATGGGATTCTCATCAATACGGATGTGGGTAAGCCAATCGTTCCCGCTGGTGTGTCTCCTCGATCAAAGACGAGTCCCAAACGGTCATGGGGAGGGCTCTTGGTATTCAACCTCTTATAAAGACACCAAGGCCTTACTCCTTTCTTTTGATGTCAATTGAATTCGCCCTTCGCTTCGAGTTCCAACACCCAAGGCCCCAGATTTCAGGCGCTTCGGACCTTCGACGATGTCTGGCTCCGACCTTCGAGGCCGATGGATGCCTTCCTCCGTCACGGAGGAAGACGTGCTAAAGCTGAGAGAGGCCAAGTTTTTGACTAGCGAAATCTCACATAGGCTGCCTGCTCACGGGCAGGTTATTCCTACTCCCAAGCCTGGTGAGAGCGTGGTGTTCGTGTCTCACTTCCTTCGAGGGCTAGGCTTCGGGACGGATCCCTTCGTGAGGGGGCTCATGTTTTATTATGGGCTGGAATTTCACGACTTAGCTCCGGAGTCCATCCTCCACATCTCATCGTTCATTGTCGTGTGCGAAGCCTTCCTCTGTATTACTCCTCACTTCGGACTGTGGCTTAAGACCTTTAAAGTAGAGCCGACGATGATCGAGGGATAGCACGCGGAGTGCGGAGGCGCTGTTATAAGCAAGAATGCTGACGCTCCATGGCCCAGGGCTCTTTTCAAGAGGAGTTCAGCTTATGGCAACAAGAGTGGTTTTATATCACAGCTCCCAGGAGCACCAAGTGGGTGGCGCCGCCTGTTTTCCGCTCGGGTCCCCCGCCACGACTGGCGTCATGGGTCAATAAGGGGCTGGACTGGGGGTCGGCAAAGGACGTGCCCCTGTTGCAGGGCCGCATTCGAGATCTCCTAGAAAGAGACATCAGTCTGGTCGTGGTGACGCAGGTTATGTTAATTCGCCGAGTTCTGCCCTGCAAACGTCGCCCCCTCCGCCTGTGGGAGTTCAACCCGGAGGGACCACGAGTTCTCCAACATTTTCTTGGCATAATGCCCGTGGAGATGTACAAATTGTCCTTCGGACCACAAGTAGTGTGTCCGGATTCTACGGAGGACGCAGTTCTGAGCTGCAATCGTCCGGATACTCAAGTAAGTAGCCCTGTGCCCAGACACACCATCCGTTCATTTATCACAACATCACCCCTTAAAAGAGTTGTCTTTCAAACAGGAGTGGGTAGCGAAGGCGAAGTTAATCAGGTGTCCGGCCCCCCTTCCCGAGACCTCGCCGGATCCCGTGTTAACCAGGATGCTGGAGATCATGCCTTCGGAAGAAAGCGAAGGGGGGGGGGGACAAAGAAGCTGTTGCCTCCCCGAAGGAGGCTGTCTGGAAAGGAGGAATCGAAAATTCCTCTACTCAGGGGAGGAAGAGGACTGCCTCTGAAGACCCGGAGTCCATGGTCTCAAAGCGGGGGAAGAAATCTTCGCCAGAGGGTCCTGTGCCGGGGGATACCTCGGCCGTACTATGCCTTCAAGGGGATCAGCCCTCCACCGAGCCATAAGTAGAGAGGGGAGGTTTAAAATTAGAGAAATCCTTGTTTTATTTCTGAGGAAAATAACCAAAATTTTACCTTGTAGTTCGGATCTCAGCCCTTCTCAGCAGAGCTCATCTTCGGGGGATCTTCTTCCGGAAATGATGGAGAGCGGAACACCTCCCCCTGCTGTACCGCCTTACGAGGCGGGCGATCCTGAGGTATCATCACGGAGGGTTTCTCCGAATCAGGCAGGGCCGGAAGGCAGTCATATGGCCCCCCAAGGCCATCCGTGTCCAGTATTTGAAAAAGGCCATCGAACGAGTCCGGCACCGCCTGGTGCTCGGTCGGATGAACTGAAGGATCTGTTAGGGTGAGCGTCTATCTCAGAGGAACACCGTATGTTGATGGATACGGTAATTGAAAGGATTTCGTCCGCTGAAAGCGGTTGCACGAGGCCGTCAGGAGTTTACTGACAGGTCTTAAGGTACGCGAGGTGATGTACCTTTTGACAGTTCCGCATATAAGATGCGCCCTATTTAGATAGTAACCCCTGAGGCTCTGTGTGTTGTCTAAGACGACAACACGCAGAGGATCATAGTCCCAGGTGTAATTTTGCCGCCTTCCTATGTAGGTGGCGAAGTGTCCGGTGGCCATCCGGACTGATGAATTTGCCGAGCTAACACGGCAACTTGACATGGCAGATGCCGACATCGCGCTTGTCAACAAGCGGCTTGATGAGGCACAAGGTATGTAATTTCTCCGGAGACACCTGGTAAGAGGAGCTTGATGCCAGTACTTACAGCGTGTGCGCTTGATGCAGATGGGGCCGCTGCCATGGAGAACCTTCGGGCAGAACTTGCCTGAGCCAAGGAGCAAGCTAGGAGAAGTGATGCGGCTGCCGTAAAGGCAATTGAAGAGCTGAAAGCCGAACAAGCTGCTCACTACCGAAGCAAGAAGGAAATGGATGAAATGGCTGTGAAGTTAAAGAACGCTCCTGACTGCTGCAAGCTTCTTGAAAAAGAAGATCGGGCGGAGCACACAGACCCGGAGAAGGCCACTACATCGGCCAAGGATGCTCGTTCTGCGATGAGAGCGATGAAGGAGGAGCTGCGTCAGGCCGGAGATATCGCAGCTGGAAAGCCCTTTATGCTGCAGATGAAGTTCGGAGATCCTAAATATGCTCCGTTGGACCGGATGTGGAGTTCGGCGGACGCATATCTGGATTTAGCTGCGAGTGTCGCTGATGCGGTCGAACATTTTCGAGATCAGAAAGATAGCAAAGTGGAGAAGCTCTTCTAGTCACAGTTCAACAATCTGGAGCGTCCACTTCCATTGATCGATCGTTTGGCCAAATGGGCCGAACTGAATAGGTTGTCCGGACTCGCCATGAAGGGTGTCGTTAATCATCTGTGGCCGGAAAGGCGAAAGCCGAGCAGTTGTTTTAGCTTGGTGCAGCAGTTCCTTGGTGCCGTGCCGCATATCAATGCGATGAAGAGGTCAACATGCATAGAGGGTGCGCAGATGGCCCTTGCCCGTGTCAAGACATACTGGGCGGAGATGGAGGCCGCCGCTGTTGCATCCCAAGATTCGGACGGAGGCCGAATACCTGCTGAGCACTATTTTCAGGAAGTTCTGCAAGGCGCTCGTTTAATAGAGACGCAGTGCTCGAAGGATATTATGTTCGAATAACGTGTATTATTGTAAAACAATATTTTGATGAATTGTAGAAGCTTTTTATACTTGTGCCTGCAAGTATTATAATGCCTCCTGTGCGGCCGTTAAGGTATATGTGTATATAATCTAAAAGATGGCAGTCGTCGGCTTCAGCCCCCACGCATATAATGCGGGGGTGTTCGCAGAAGGCGCATTCTCACACTTGATCCAACGTCTTCGTCCATGAAGGAGGTGATAGCGCAACGAACTAGGCAATCAAACTATAATGCTTTATCACTTTCACTTAGCCATAGGAGTTTGACAGGGGGCTACTATATAGCCGCTGGTGGCGCCGCGCTTTCCCGAACTCGGGGCGTGTGTGTGCCTGGTCGGGAAACGGCCCTTCGTTAATGCGGAGGAATCCCGAAGACTCTGATAGATCACCGAGTGGTTGACCAGTCTCATGCTATATCATGTCAGTCAGTTTTTGGCTTTCTCTACTGAGGTGCTCGCCTGGCTGAACCGGGGCACAATCGCAGTAGTTCTCTTAGTGCCGCCTTAGCCGATAGAGCGGAACGTAAGGCAGCAAAACACAGGAGCTGAGCAAACCCAACATTTGACCAAAGACATGATTCGGAGCTGATGCATATAAGGCCAAACTCGCGACGCCGAACACTCCCTAAGGTATTCGGTCTTTATAAAAACGGGTTGAGCAGTGCCCACGATAATAAGCCCCTAGTGTCCAGGTACGTGCGAAATTCTGATGTGGCCACATGCCAAGACGCCAGCCTCCTCCTCGGTTATACTTTGAATCCGGGGGATGTGCATCAACAAGAGACAGTGAAAAAGGTTTACGCAGGGTCTTAATCTAAAGAGAATCCTTGGGACGGGTCCCTGCTGCAGGTCTGCGCCTGTGTCTCCGTTGCGCCGTGTCCTGGACGGGTGTAGCACGGGGTTCATCTGTAAAAGAGAGGAACTTAGTTGAAAGAACAATAGCCGTGCGAAATATATGTTGTACTAAGTAAACAAAGTATAATTCAAGATGGGGAAAATTGAGCCTTATTGTCGCTTGTTTTACATATGCGGAGCCCCTTGTATAGGGGTGTACGGCTACAAAAACCTTTAGCAATTATAAGTTTGCTCTGGACTCGCCCAGCCGTGTCCGTGGTCTTAATGACCTGTTAGATGCTTTTGTTGGTGAAGCTCTTTTAATGTGTGGCTGTCAAGGCAGCCGTATAGTCTTCTGCGCGCGAGGAACATTCAATGTTTCCCTTTAGTGAGATGATGCCTCGTGGGCCGGGCATCTTAAGCGTGAGAGATGCATAATGCGGTATTGCGTTAAAGCGGGCGAAAGCTTCGCGTCCCAGTAGTGCTTGATAGCCACTTGAAAATGGGGCGATGTGGAAGGTTAGCTTTTCGCGGCGGAAGTTATCAGGGGAACCGAACATTACTTCTAGTAGGAGAGAACCCATGCAATGGGCATCCGGGCCTGGCGTTACTCCTGTAAAGGAAGTGTTGCTATGGCGAATTTTTGTTGGGTCCACCCCCATTTTGCAGACTGTGTCGTGATATAGCAGGTTTAGACCACTGTCGCCGTCCATCAGGAGTTGTGTAAAGTGGAATCCATCGATTATCGGATCTAATACCAAGGCAGTCCAACCTGCATTCCGGATACTTCTGGAGTAATCCTGATGGTCGAAGGTCATCGGTTTTAACAACCAGTGGCGAGACTCCTTTGTGATAGGCCGCATGACGTGTATCTCTATAGGTGCCACTTTGTTTTTCCCTTTTTTCACGTGAAGTAAGTTTATTGTTTTGACTTCTTGTGGGAAATTCTTTTGTTTCCCGGTGCTCTGCTTGTGGGGTTCGTCATCGTCCTCACTTGGTGTATCGAGCCCCTTGTGTTCGGCGTTGAGTTTGCCGGATTGCTTGAAGACCCAACATTCTCTGTGGGTATGGTTTGCAAGCTTCCTGGGAGTGTTGTGGATTTGATATATTTTGTCCAAGATTTTGTTTAGGCTAGATAGCTCGTCCCTGTTATCCTTGAGGGGCAGCTTTTTCTGACCCTGCCGAGAGCTTTTGAATCCAGTGTTGACTGCCGTGCTCTTTGGGCTGTTTCCCTTATTCCGGCGCTGGTCCTTGCTGCGATGCGGTTGCCCGTTTCCGTCCCTGACTTTGGATGTACTTGGGTCACTGGTGCTGCATCTTGCCAACTAGCCATCCTCTCCCATGCAAAAGCGGGTCATGAGGCTTGTTAATGCGGCCATTGTTCTTGGCTTTTCTTGGCCGAGGTGTCTGGCGAGCCATTCGTCTCAAACGCTGTGTTTGAAAGCTGCTAAGGCTTCGGCGTCCGGAAAGTCGACTATCTGGTTCTTTTTAGTAAGAAATCTGTTCCGGAGTTTCTGGGCTGACTCTCCGGGCTGTTGAGTTATATGACTTAAATCGTCTGGATCCGGAGGCCGGACATAGGTCCCTTGAAAATTTGCCCGAAAAGCATCCTCAAGCTCTTCCCAACTTCCAATGGTGTTTTCGGGAAGGCCTTTAAGCCAATGCCAGGCTGGCCCTCTGAGCTTGAGGGGTAAGTATTTTATGGCGTGGAGGTCGTCTCCTCTGGCCATATGGATATGGAGGATATAGTCCTCAATCCAGACTCCAGGGTCTGTCATTCCATCGTATGCCTCTATGTTTACGGGCTTGAATCCCGCTGGAAATTCATGGTCCAGCACCTCATCGGTGAAACATAGGGGGTGTGCGGTACCCCTGTAGTTGGGTGTGCCGTAGTGTTCGGATGTTTGTTCTGGTGCATTGCTTACTAAAGCTTGCTTTCTTGGCCCATAGATAGATCTGGCTGGGCCATCTTTTTGATGCGAATCCTTGAGTGGGTAGCGTGCTGGCTTGTGTGCGGCACCTCTTGCCGCTCTATATTGGCCATGGGGTCGTTTATCCCACCGGGTGGCTTCCTTATTTGTTGATTGCGGAGGTTCTAAGGCCTCCTCATCAGATTCAGGCAGGAGCTTTCGCTTCGGGTAGCTTTTTGTGTGGCGACTGTCGCCGTATTTGTGTGCGGTGTTGAGTACTTTGCTCCACCTGATTCTGAGTGCATCTTCCGCAGTTTTAAGCTTCTGCTTCTGCTTTTTCAGGCTACGCGCAGTGGTGACGAGCCTTTTGTGGAGGTTCTTCTGCTCCAGGAACTTGTCCGGCGTGAGGTCGTCCGGACTGTTATCTTCGCCGGGGACGGGTTGTGCGGTTTGTTTATCCAAGTTGCCTTGTTCGGACGGTTGCTTGATGCCATGTTCATCGTTCGCCGGCTCACCCTGCTCTGTGGCTGGGTCTGTATGACCGCTGTCTCTGTCGAGGCGAGGCTTAGGGCGGCGCCTACGCCACCGCTTTGACTGCTTTTCAGAGGAACGACCCTTCGTTGTGTCCTCCCGTTCGTCCTCGTCGTTTCCTTTGGGTGTGTCCACCATGTATACATCGTAGGATGGGGTGGCTGTCCAGTGCCCTGTGGGCGCTGGTTCCTGTTTGCCTCCTACATCGTCGTCCATGCCGTCGATGTCTTCGGAGTCGAAGTCAAGCATGTCGGTTAAATCGTCGACAGTGGCTACGAAGTGGGTGGTGGGTGGGCGTCGAATTTCTTCGTTGTCCGCATCCCAATCCTGTTGGCCATAATCTGGCCAGGGCTCTCCTGACAAAGAGAGAGACTTTAATGAATTCAGAATGTCGTTGTCGGTGTCAAAACCGGTGGATCTCGGGTAGGGGGTCCCGAACTGTGCGTCTAGGCCGGATGGTAACAGGAGGAAGGGGACACGATGTTTTACCCAGGTTCGGGCCCTCTTGATGGAGGTAAAACCCTATGTCCTGCTTGATTAATATTGCTGATATGGATAGTACAAGAGTAGATCTACCACGAGATCAGAGAGGCTAAACCCTAGAAGCTAGCCTATGGTATGATTGTATGTTATGGTTGTTGTCCTACAGACTAAAACCCTTCGGTTTATATAGACACCGGAGAGGGTTAGGGTTACACAAGGTCGGTTACAAAGGAGGAGATATCCATATCCGTACTGCCTAGCTTGCCTTCCACGCCAAGTAGAGTCCCATCCGGACACGAGACGAAGTCTTCAATCTTGTATCTTCATAGTCTAACAGTCCGGCCAATGGAGATAGTCCGGCTGTCCGGAGACCCCCTAATCCAGGACTCCCTCAGTAGCCCCTGAACCAGGCTTCAATGACGATGAGTCCGGCGCGCAGTATTGTCTTCGGCATTGCAAGGCGGGTTCCTTCTCCGAATACACCGCAGAAGAATTTGAATACGAGGATAGTGTCCGACCCTGCAAAATAAGTTCCACATTCCACCGTAGAGAGAATAATATTTTCGCAGATCTAATTTGCTGGCTTGTTTTGGCAGCATGACGTTACGTCATGGCCCGGTGATTATTCGAACGTTCCTTTTAACCAGCCCCGCACATAACGCGAGGCAGTTTTTCGACACGTCTTGTCAAAGCAGAGATCGTGTCCCCTTATTATGGGATTCTTATCAATACGGGCCTGGGTAACCCAACCGCGCCATCAATTGCGGCGCTTGCGGGATAAGCGAGTTTTACCAGGCAAGTGGGGATGCTTAGTTTCATCCGCCCATATAAAGTGATAAGAATTCACCTTTCTATCCACGCCTTCTTCCTCCCTTATCCATCCGTTTTCGCACACTCGAGCTCTAGCGCCCAAGTCCGCACTTCCCACCTCGACCTTCTCCAATCATGTCCGGGGCGGGAGGCAAGTGGATGGTCTCCTCCGTCACAGAGGGAGACATCAAGAAACTGAGGAGAGCCGGATACCTGCCCGACGACATCGTGCACCGGCTCCCAGATGAGGGGCAGCTCATCCCCACCCCTAGGCCCCATGATAGGGTAGTATTCCTCACCCATTTCCTCCGTGGACTGGGGTTCCCTCTCCATCCCTTCGTCCCGGGGCTCATGTTTTATTACGGCCTGGATTTCCATGATCTGGCCCCGAACTTCATCCTCAACATCTCGGCGTTTGTCGTCGTGTGTGAGGCCTTCCTCCGCATCAAGCCCCACTTCGGCTTATGGCTGAAGACCTTCAATGTCAAGCCGAAGGTGGTGGGCGGCCGCCAGGCGAAGTGCAGAGGCGCCATGGTGGGCAAGATGCCCAACATAATATGGCTCGAGGGCTCCTTTGTGGAAACCATAAAGGGGTGGAAATCGGGGTGGTTCTATATCACCGAGCCGCGCGACCCCGCATGGGCAGCGGCCCCCGAGTTCCGATCTGGCATCCCCACGCGGCTCACCTCCTGGTAAGAGAAGGGCCTGTCCTGGAGTAGTTCGAAAGAGCTGACCGGACTCCAAACATGTATTCAAAACATGGTGGACAAGAAGCTCAAGCTTGTCAACATAGTCCAAGTTATGCTCATCCACCGGATACTCCCGTGCCAACAACGGGAGTTAAACTTGTGGGAGTTCAATCCGGCACAACACCGAACTTTGAACAGGCTCTTCGACACAACTCATGAAGACGCCTGGAGGGTGCTGTTCAAAAGTGCCGAGGTCCCCCCTATTACTGAGGATCATGGATTCAGCACGGAGCACCAAGCCAGTGCGGTAAGCTGCTTTACCTTTCACAGGACAATCATTTTTTATATATATTGACTCTATGCAGGATCTAAACTCCCGTACCTTTGACAGGACTGGTAGAAGATGGCCGGACAGATCGACTGTCCGGCTCCTTTGCCCGAAGGCCCCGCAGACGCTCTTCTGGCGAAGATGCTGACTCCGGCCCCTTATAAGGTGTCGGAGAAGACCAAGAAGGCCAAGGGAACCCGAAAGAGTTCCCAACGCCAGGCGTCATCGGACTCACCGTCTGATGACTCTGCGGCGCACTCTTCCCCTGAAGACAAGGAAGAGGAAGAAGAAGATGCTCCCCCACCGACTGGGGGAGACAAGAAAAGGAAGGCCGCCCCAACTGGGGAGGTCGGAGGGTCCAAGAAGGGAAGGACTCTCCTTCCGGACAGTTCCACCGCCGCCGACGAAGGCGAAGGCGAGTGGTTGCCCAGGGTCAAGCCCCCGGGAGGTCGTAAGTATTCGGATACCAGAGTAACTCCTAGGATTCCTTTGTCGCACTACTTTCCCTAACGCCGAACGCAATTATGCAGGCCGCCACGAGCCAGTATCGATGTATCATCGGACGGCTCCTTGGGCTTGTCGGACATGGATAGCGATCCATTCCCGACCGCCACCTCCCCTCATCCTGCCGACGACGCTGAGGTGTTGTCTCAAGAGGCATCGGATCGAGGGGAGACAGTCCTGGAGGCGCCTCAAGGCGACCTTCCGGACTCCGGGAGCCGCGGGGACGGGGCCCCCGAGAGCTCTGAGTTCGGCCCTCAGCCGAACACCGTGCCAGACCCTCCAGCGGTTCCGGGCTCGGGCAGGCAGCCTCCTTCTAAGAGGGGCAAGACGCCTGTGCTGGTGACCTCTGTCCATCCAGAGGCACCGGACAATCTGCTGGAAGCGCTGCGCAGTGCTTCCATCGACGAGGAGCACCGCACTATCATGAGTGCGGTGATCCAGAAGGTTCAGTCCGCCAAGAGCGGATTGACTGAAGCCTATGCCAGCCTTCTAAAAGGCTTTGAGGTAAGTGTTTTAAAATGTAGTAGAAATATTACCACATAGACAATAGCCCCTGATGCTTTGTTCGGTGTTCACAAAGAAAAGCCGAACAGAGGATCAAATAATATCGCAGGAGTCTAATATAAGTATGTCAATATGCGTATGCAGGCTTCGCTGCTAGCGTCCGCCGCACTAACCGCGGAGGTCGCCGTACTGAAGCAGGACCTCGAGGGGTCCAAGAAAGAGCTCGGCCTTGCCAAGAGGCAGCTCGAGGAGAACAACGGTAAGTAATACCCTGTCTATAGATATGTATATATAAAAGAGGACGCGATTGCAAAATGACAGGATCATCGTATGTTTGCCAGGGGCCACGACCGAGGTGGCGACCCTGAAGCAAGCGCTGACCAAGGCCGAAGATAAAGCGGCCAAGGAGCGCACCAAGCGAGAGAAGCACGAGGCTCGGGTGGGCGAGGTGCAGCAAGAGTTCCAGGCTCTTGTGGCGAAGCACGAGGTGTTGGAGCTTGACTCCAAGACGCGAGAGTCTGAGCTTGTCGCGGCCCTCGAGAGTGTAAAACGTGCCAAGGCCGAAGCCCAAAAGGCCCTCCAAGAGATCGACGTGATGAATAAGATAGCGGCGGGTAAGGCTTTCTATATGCAAAGTAAGCATGTAAAAAGTAAATTACTGATTACTTACCCGAATTCGGAGTTCTTTAGGAGCATTCGCAGATTTGCCCCGCAGTGTGTCCGATGCCGCACAATTTTACCAGGCTGAGGATGGAAGCTCGACGGAGAAGCTGTTCTGGTCTCAGTATGCTGAGGCCGAACATCCGGTGCCGATGAGCGACCAGTTGAAGCAGATGGTCGAGCTACATAAGGCGGACGATCAGGCCATGAAGAGCTTTATAGTCCAGGTGTGGCCGGGTGATGCCCTTCCGAACAGCTTCTTCGGCCTGGTGAGGTGGCGTATGGATGCCTGCCCGCGGCTGGAGGTCGTCAAGCGATCCGTCTGCATTGAAGGTGCACACCGGGCTTTCGCCCATGTGAAATTGCAGTGGGTCAAGCTAGACGCCGTGAAGCTGATCAAGGAGGGGCCACCGAAGGGCAAGGAGCACCACCACCCCGAGATGTACTACGAGGGTATTCTGCCAGGTGCCTGTCTCATCGCGGATGAGTGTTCAAAAGATGTAATATTTGAGTAAACTTGCTCGTTTTATCCTGTATTTATGAAAACTTGTTTCATATGCGCTATGCAATGCTTGTTTGAATTTAAAATATTACCTTCTGTTTGGCTGTTTATCCAATCTGAGAGATGGCTAGTCCTCGGCTTCTGCCCCCATGCCACGAGTGCTGGGGTGTTCGGGATAAACCTGAGCACTCTTGTTCCCATATTTGGGTCCTTCGAGGGAGGTGCTCAGCACGACGAACAAGGCAACCGGACTAATAATGCTTTATCACTCTCGCTTAGCCATAGAATTCTATAATTTTAAATTTCGGCGAAGCCCGTGGTATTCGGAAGACCGAATTCGGGGCGCGATACACGCCTGTAAGCCGGACAGGGCCGGCCCCTCGCCCTAAGCGGCATAAGTCTTTAGGGACTCGAAAAACCTCGCCGAACAGCGGCCAGTCTCTCGCCTTATCATGACAGTCAGTTTTAGCTTTCTCTACTGAGGTGCTGAACCCAGCAGAACCGGGGCACAATCACAGTAGTTCTCCTAGCGCTACCTTAGCCGATAGAGCGGAACGCAAGGTACCAAAACATAGGAGCCGGGCAAACCCAACATTTGACCAAAGACATGATTCGGAGCTGATGCATATAATGCTATAAGTTCGGGGTGCCGCACTTGTGAAAGTGTTTGGACTTTTCACACCGCATTGTGGGGTACGTAAGCCCCTAGTGTATTGGCCATACCATAGTGTACGGTTGCAAGGCGTCATTAATGGACACATAGATATATATATATATATATAACAAGAGTGCAATAATAGTCGTAATGTCATGCATTGTTTATTAAAAAATTGCGTTTAAAGCAGAGTGATACAGATAGTGTGATAAGCAAAGAGTAGGACTATGTCCCTTCCAAGGGCGAGGTGAGGAATGATATTAAATTGAATTTTTTGCTTGTTACTGTAATCAACCTGGGAGTTCCGTGGTATAACGTAGCTGTCTGCCTCCTTGGTTGTTGCATCATGTGTTCGGCAATAGTGCTGCCGGACAGTGTTTCCAGAGATTAAGTTCTTGAAAGAAAAAGAAAAATAACCAAACGGGAAGCCTCTAGTGCGGTTTAGGCCGCGTTTTGGGGTGTGCCGCAGTTGTGCCCCCCTCCCCACCTATGCCCATGGTATTTTTAATGCGTAATTATGTACGCGCGGCACGAATATCGCTGTTGGGCTGGGATTGGGGTGGCTGTCGTATTGCTACACGAGCTCAGATCGCGCCAAGCGGTCTATTTGCCGATTGCCCCGAGTGCGCTTGAAGGTGTCCGGGCTTTGAAGCGCCGAACTGGTTGATTGCCTTGAGAGGCTGCTTTGCGCTTCTGCTGCGAGGGCCGCGGTGTGCTCCTCTATTCGGAGAGAGCGGTCTGTGTTTCCATTGACTGTAATAACTCCGCGAGGTCCTGGCATCTTGAGCTTGAGGTATGCATAATGCGGTACCACATTGAATCTAGCAAATGCGGTTCGCCCGAGCAGCGCGTGATAACCACTGCGGAACGGGACTATATCGAAGATTAACTCTTCGCTTCGGAAGTTATCCGGGGATCCGAAGACCACTTCCAGTGTAATTGAGCCTGTGCAATGGGCCTCTACGCCTGGAATGACGCCCTTAAAGGTCGTTTTTGTGGGTTTGATCCTTGAGGGGTCTATACCCATTTTGCGCACTGTGTCCTGATAAAGCAGGTTCAGGCTGCTGCCGCCATCCATAAGGACTCGAGTGAGGTGAAATCCGTCGATGATTGGGTCTAGGACCAGTGCGGCGAATCCGCCATGACGGATACTAGTGGGGTGGTCCCTGCGATCGAAGGTGATCGGACAAGAGGACCAAGGGTTGAACTTTGGGGAGACTGGCTCCAACGCACGTCCCCGAGCGCATGCTTCCGCTCCCTCTTGGGGATGTGGGTTGCGTATATCATGTTCACCGTCCGCACTTGCGGGGGAAACCTCTTCTGTCCTCCAGTGTGCGGCTGCTGGGGCTCCTCCTCGTCATCGCTATGCGGCCCCTTGTCCTTGTTTTCGGCAATTAACTTGCCGGCCTGCTTGAACACCCAACAATCCCTGTTGGTGTGATTGGCTGGCTTGTCTGGGGTGCCGTGTATTTGACACGAGCGATCGAGTATATGGTCCAAGCTGGACAGACCCGGCGTACTTTGTTTGAATGGCTTTTTCCGCTGACCGGGTTTAGAGCCTTTGAATCCGGCATTGACTGCCGTATCCTCAGTATTTTCGCTGTTAATGCGGCGCTTATGCTTGTTGCGACGTGACCTGCTATTGCCGTCCTTGGTATCTGAGGTACCATGGTTCTTTGATATGTTATTACTGCGAGCCAGCCAGCTGTCTTCTCCCGCACAAAAGCGGGTCATGAGCGTCGTGAGAGCTGCCATAGATTTTGGCTTTTCCTGACCAAGGTGCCGGGCTAGCCACTCGTCTCGGATGTTGTGCTTGAAAGCCGCTAAGGCCTCCGCATCCGGACAGTCGACGATTTGATTTTTCTTTGTAAGGAACCGAGTCCAGAATTGCCTGGCCGACTCTTCTGGCTGCTGAATTATGTGGCTCAAGTCATCGGCGTCTGGTGGTCGCACATAAGTGCCCTGAAAGTTGTCGAGGAATGCGGCTTCCAGATCTTCCCAACAGCTAATGGAGTCCGCTGGCAAGCTGTTAAGCCAATGCCGCGCTGGTCCTTTGAGCTTTAGTGGGAGGTATTTGATGGCGTGTAAGTCATCACCGCGGGCCATGTGGATGTGGAGGAGGAAGTCCTCAATCCATACTGCGGGATCTGTTGTGCCGTCGTATGATTCAATATTTACAGGTTTGAAACCTTCTGGGAATTGATGTTCCATTACTTCGTCTGTGAAGCATAAGGGGTGTGCGGCGCCTCTGTATTGGGCTATATCTCGACGCAGCTCGAATGGGTCTTGCCCGCTGTGTTCGGCCCGGCCGGATTTGCTTTTACTGTATCCGGCGTGACGTTTGTCGTCTCGCAGAGTGGTGCGCCCTCGTGATCCGTAGATCGATCTTGAATGCTTTGCCTTGTCCTCCAATATGTCTCGCAGGTCTGGCGTATCTCCCCATGCCTTTTTATTTGAATGGCGTTGGGGTGGAGGCTGAGCTTTTGGCTGGAATGCCTCTCTATCGCGGCCACGAGGTGGCCGATCAGCCGTATCATACGCTTCTTCCTCCAGTCGGGGTAGTAACCTGCGCCTTGGGTAACTCTTGGAGGGGCGCTCGAGTTTATATTCCTCGGCCGCGAGGACTTCAGTCCATTTGTCAGCTAGCAGATCTTGATCAGCTTGAAGCTGCTGCTGCTTTTTCTTCAGGCTATTTGCCGTGGCCATAAGCCGGCGCTTGAAGCGCTCTTGTTCGACGGGATCCTCTGGTACGGCGAATTCATCGTCGCCGAGGCTTGCCTCGTCTTCGGAGGGGGGCATGTGATTGTCATCCTCCTCCTCTCCGTCTGCCGCTCTCTCAGGAGAGCTGGCTCCTCCATCCTCCTGCTCTAAATCTTGCTGGAGGGGTTTGTTGTTTTCTCCGGCACTATCCGGAGTGTTATTATCTCCTGTGCCGGTATCACCACTTTTTCTTTGGCGGGACTTAGAGCGGCGCCGCTGACGTCGGTGTTTGGGTTGCTTCTTGGAGGGGCCATCCTCCGCTATCTCGTCGCCATTGCCTTCTTTGGGTGTATCCACCATGTATATGTCATATGACAAGGTGGCTTTCCAGTGCCCTATAGGTGCTGGTTCATGTTCGTCTCCTACATCGTCATCCATGCCGTCGATGTCTTCAGAGTCGAATTGAGAATGTCGGTTAAATCATCGACAATGGCTACGAAGTGGGTGGTGGGTGGGCGTCGAATTTCTTCATCGTCCGCATCCCAATCCTGTTGGCCATAATCCGGCCAGGGCTCTCCTGACAAAGAGAGAGACTTTTGTGAATTCAGGATGTCGCCGAAGGGGGAGTGCTGAAAGATATTCGTGGCGGTGAATTCCATGATCGGTGCCCAATCGGATTCGATTGGCAGGGGTGCGGATGGTTCGGAGTCCGGAAAAGAGTCGGACACCTTGGAGTCATGGGCTGCGCAGAGGGTTAGGCTGGTGTTCGGCTTGATCACCGTCGAGACTGCAGCCCCTGAGGCGGTGTCTAGCCACCCGTCCTCGATTGGCGCAGTTGGCTCCGAGCTAAGGGTCGAAGCTGATGCGGGCGCGGCCTCTGGGGTACTGTTCGACGGCAGAGCTAGGTCATACCCATCGTGAGAGTGCGGCGCGCCTGGCTGTGGCTCGAATCCGTCGAAGATCAAGTCTCCGCGGATGTCGGCCGTGTAGTTCAAACTTCGAAATCTGACCTGACGGCCAGGGGCGTATCTTTCAATCTGCTCTAGATGGCCAAGCGAATTAGCTCGCAGTGCAAAGCCGCCGAATACGAAGATCTGTCCGGGGAGAAAAGTCTCACCCTGGATCGCATCGCTATCAATGATAGTAGGAGCCATCAAGCCTAATGGCGACGACAAAGAGGAACTCTCAATGAAAGCACCAATGTCGGTGTCAAAACCGGCGGATCTCGGGTAGGGGGTCCCGAACTGTGCGTCTAGGCCGGATGGTAACAGGAGGCAGGGGACACGATGTTTTACCCAGGTTCGGGCCCTCTTGATGGAGGTAAAACCCTACGTCCTGCTTGATTAATATTGATGATATGGGTAGTACGAGAGTAGATCTACCACGAGATCAGAGAGGCTAAACCCTAGAAGCTAGCCTATGGTATGATTGTATGTTATGGTTGTTGTCCTACGGACTAAAACTCTTCGGTTTATATAGACACCGGAGAGGGTTAGGGTTACACAAGGTCGGTTACAAAGGAGGAGATATCCATATCCGTACTGCCTAGCTTGCCTTCCACGCCAAGTAGAGTCCCATCCGGACACGAGACGAAGTCTTCAATCTTGTATCTTCATAGTCTAACAGTCCGGCCAATGGAGATAGTCCGGCTGTCCGGAGACCCCCTAATCCAGGACTCCCTTAGTCGCCGAAGGGCGAGTGCTGAAAGATATCTGCGGCGGTGAATTCCATAATCGACGCCCAATTAGATTCGATTGGCAGGGGCGCGGAGGGTTCGGAGTCCGGAGCAGGGTCCGGCACCTTGGAGTCACGGGCTTCGCAGAGGATAAAGCTGGTGTTCGGCTCAATCGCCGTTGAGACTGCAGCCCCCGAGGCGGTGTCTAGCCACCCGCCCTCGATCGGCGCTGTTGGCTCCAAGCTAAGGGTCAGAGCTGTTGCGGGCGTGGCCTCCAGGGCACTGTTCAACGGTAGAGCTAAGTCATGCCCATCATGACAGTGCGGCGCGCTTGGTTGTGGCTTGGATCCGTCGAAGATCAAGTCTCCGCGGATGTCAGCCGTGTAGTTCAAACTTCCAAATCTGACCTGACGGCCAGGGACGTAGCTTTCAATCTGCTCCAGATGGCCAAGCGAATTAGCCCGCAGTGCAAAGCCGCCGAACACGAAGATCTGTTCGGGGAGAAAGGGCTCACCCTGGACTGCATCATTGTTGATGATCGAAGGAGCCATCGGGCCTAAAGGTGACGACACAGAGGAACTCTCAATGAAAGCACCAATGTCGGTGTCAAAACCGGCGGATCTTGGGTAGGGGGTCCCGAACTATGCGTCTAGGCGGATGGTAACAGGAGACAAGGGGCACAATGTTTTTACCCAGGTTCGGGCCCTCTCGATGGAGGTAAAATCCTACTCCTTCTTGATTAATATTGATGATATGAGTAGTACAAGAGTAGATCTACCATGAGATCAAAGAGGCTAAACCCTAGAAGCTAGCCTATGGTATGATTGTTGTTCGTCCTATGGACTAAAACCCTCCGGTTTATATAGACACCGGAGAGGGCTAGGTTTACACAGAGTCAGTTACAATGGGAGGAGATCTACATATCCGTATTGCCAAGCTTGCCTTCCACGCCAAGGAAAGTCCCATCCGGACACGGGACGAAGTCTTCAATCTTGTATCGTCATAGTCCAAGAGTCCAGCCAAAGGTTATATTCTGGCTATTCGGACACCCCCTAATCTAGGACTCCCTCACTCCCACTCGGGGGCTTAGCTGTAGTCTAGTACTCGCCTAAGTTCTCTCACTAGGAGACTTAGCTGCAGTCCAGTACTCGCCTAAGTTTGAAAAAATCCTACCGAGTGGAGAGCAATCCTCCCACTAGGGGCCTTGCTGCAGTCTAGTACTCGCCTAAGTTCTCTCACTAGGAGGCTTAGCTGCAGTCCAGTACTCGCCTAAGTTTGAAAAAATCCTACCGAGTGGAGAGTAGTCCTCCCACTCGAAGGCTTAGCTGCAGTCTAGTACTCGCCTAAGTTCTCTCACTAGGAGGCTTAGCTGCAGTCCAATACTCGCCTAAGTTTGAAAAAATCCTACCGAGTGGAGAGCAATCCTCCCACTCGGGGGCTTAGCTGCAGTCCAGTACCCGCCCAAGTTCTTCCACTAGGAGGCTTAGCTGCAGTCTAGTAGTCACCTAAGTTTGAAAAAATCTTACCGGGTGGAGAGCAGTCCTCCCACTCGGGGGTCTTAGCTACAGTCCAGTACTCACCTGAGTCCGAAACATACCCCTATCCGCAAGGACGACGAGGTGCAGGTCGACTGCAACCTTCTCCTTCGGAGCCACGGCACAAGTACAACGTGCACTCCATCCCTATCCGCAAGGGCGATGAGGTGCGGTTCGACTGCAACCTTCTCCTTCGGAGCTACGACACAAGTACAACGTCCGCTCCATCCTTATCCGCAAGGATGACGAGGTGCAGGTCGACTGCAACCTTCTCCTTTGGAGTTACGACACATGTACAACATACGCTCCATCCCTATCCGCAAGGACGACGAGGTGCAGGTCGACTGCAGCCTTCTCCTTCGGAGCTACGGCACAAGTACAACGTCCGCTCCATCCCTATCCGCAAGGACGACGAAGCGCAGGTCGACTGGAGCCGCCACCTCAGAGCTGCGTCTCCAGCTCAAAGACTATTCCGAGAAGTGAGCAAAGTCCATTCGAAGGCAAACGCAAGCACATTCGGAGATAAACCAAATTTAGATAAATCCTAAAAGTTAAGTACTCGGGCATCAAGCCCGAAGGAGTTCAACGGTTACAGCAATCACTCAGCATTCCGAGGCAAATTTAAAGCAGATTCAAGTTTCATAAGTTTGTTCACTCGGCCGGAGGAGGGCTGGCAGGCTCCACGAATGAGTCCAGGTCGATCCCATCAGCGATCCGAGTGGTGGCAGCGATGAAAGTCTCCATGAAGGACTGGAAGTCATGCTTTTTGGTGTTAGCGACTTTGATCGCAGCCAGCTTGTCTTCACGAGCCTCCTTGCAATGGACTCGCACCAAGGACAGCGCCACGTCAGCACCACACCGGGCGGAGGATTTCTTCCATTCTTGCACTCGGTCAGGGATCTCGTTCAGTCGAGTCATCAGGGATTCCAGGTCATTTTGAGGCGTCGCCCTCGGTGAAAGCGATGAGTCGATTCGGGAGACTACCTCCTTCAGGCGCACGAGGTAGCTTGTGGCGCTGGCGATACGGGACTCCAGTCGGAGCACGTTCATTGTAGTTTCTTCATAGACTGGAGAAGCGATAGGGTCCAGACCCGTCTCGACCCCTCCAGTTTCCTTGTCGAAGTCTTGGCAGAATTCTGCAGCCAAAAATTAGTGAATCGACCGAGCAAGATCCGATCGCAAGCATCAACACAGTCGGTTTAGAAGACATACCTTCTAGCGTGAGATAGAGCTTCTTGGAAAGAGTCCTCAGATAAGCTTCCATGTCATTCCTCTTGCGGATCACAGACTCCAACTTTTCATTTAGGACAACCTTGCCCCTCTTCAGACTGGTCACTTCGCGGTTAGCTTCATTAAGACAAGATTTCAGTTTGTTCACCTCCCCTTCCAGTGTTCCGATTGAAGCAAGCTTCTGGTCTGTGAGAGCAGTTTTATCTTGGGCTACTTTTTACGCGGCGACGAGGTCCAAGTCCTTCTTCTCCATAGCCAACTTCACTTTCTCTGCAAAAGAAACAATCGAATCAAAGAAGAGATCAAAGAAATATATTGAAAGTCAGTCAACAGTCAGTTACCTTCGATACCAGCGGCTTCGCCTTGAGCTTTCTTCAGATTCTGCTGGGCCAATTCCAAGTCGAGGTTGAGTTGCCTCTGCTTCTCCTCAAGTTCACCAAACTTAGAAATAAGAGTACAAGACTTCTGCAGAAGGTAAAAGACAGATCAGTCGATAAGATCAAAGGTTGTTTACTTTCGAGTGAATAAAACCTAAAGAAGTTCGCTTAGACCCCAGTCGACTGCACACAGTCGACTGCGGTCTCAGGGGCTACACCCAGCAGGTGCACTTGGCATGCCCCCGCTGACTATGACTCAACTCGACCGGTCCGCCCGGACCAAGTCAAAAAAAGCTGTTCAGACCACAGTCGACTGCCAGCAGTCAACTGCGATCTCGGGGGCTACACCTAGTGGGTGCACTTGGCGTGCCCCCACCGGTTCGGATCCTACTCGACCGGTCCGCCTGAGTCGAGTGTAAGAAGTGAAAAAGAAAGGAAAGTAGAACTCAGACCCCAGTCGACTGCCAGTAGTCGACCGCGGTCTCGGGGACTACACCCAGTGGGTGCACTTAGCGTGCCCCCACCGGTTCAGATCCCACTCGCCCAAACCGAGTGGAAGAATGAAACTACCAAAAACAACAAAACACCCAGCAGGTGCTCTAATTCGACACAAACAATAGGAGATTGCGTAGAAGAAGATTTTTCAGGTAACATTTCCTCATAGAGCAAAAACAGTCGGAAAGTCTACTCACCTGGACATTGGCCCGAAGAGCAGCACTGGGGTCGTAGGCAGCCTAGCTGTTCTCATGTACCGTCTTCACCCGCTCCATCATCATGTCATCCTGTCGGATGGCTTCCGCAGCCGCTTCCGTGGTTGTCCGGGGCGGGATAGCTGGTGAAAAAGTGAGCAGATGACCCAGGTGCGGCGGCTTGGAGTTCCGTGGCGTGGAGTTGAACGACTGAAGGAATCACAGGCGCAGTCGACGGTGCGGGGTGCTCACTCGACAAGGGTGCAGCGAAGGTCACAAAGGCCCTGCCCGCGTCTTCAGGTTGACGGATGGGAGGTGTCGTAGTTGGTTCTTGCCGAGACATCCTCCCAGCTACTACCTTCTTGCTCTTCCTGGGCTTAAGAGCCACATCTTCATCGTCATCTGGAAGATCGATGACGTTGGGTGGAGCTGCAAGGCAAATCATTCGACCCCAAGTGAACCACTAGAACGCAATCGAGCAAGGAATCAAGAACAAAATCACAAGAGTTTATACCTGGGTTGGAGGTTACCGCATCTTCCATCTCCTCGTCCCGGTACTGGAGAGAAGAGGTTCCTGACGTAGCAGCACTGCAAAGACCTGCATTCAATGGGTTACATCCGGTTAACCGAGTCGACGAAAAGGACAAGTTAGATGATTACCCGGAGATAGTAGGGACGGTCACTTTGATCCTGGGCAAAGCTTTTGGCAGTTTGGAGGAGGTGGCTTTCGGTGCTTTCGGCGCTGGAGGCGGCACAACTTTGGACTGCTTTGGAGCCTTCTCAGTCGGCATTGGGGAAGACGTCCTGGGACGCTTCGAAGACTGTCCAATCGGCGCGGCCACCAAGTCCGGAGCGCTCGCCGGGTCGTGAGCGTGTTTGGATCTCCTCTCCCTGCGAGGAGGCGAGTCGACTTTTTCGTCATTAGTCGATTCGTCGCTCTCCTCGTCCTCCTCGGCATCCGAGTGCCCCTCGCCGCTCTCGCCCCCGCTCGCTTCTTCCTCGAAGTCTTGCTCCTGCACTCCATTGGGCATTGAGTACATGTCGATGAGGGCCTAAAAAGACAACGATCAAAGGAAATTCAGTCGACCATAAACAAGATGTCACACGGTGAATCGGAAAGATACTTGATAAAACAGAATTATACCTGCTCCGGCTGGTGCGAGTTGTCGAATGGAATCACCCTCCTAGACCCCCGAGGGTTGTCTTTGTTGCTGGTGATCCCCATCAACCACTTCTCCAAGGTATCCTCGATGCCATCCTCCGGGTGGATCCAAGTGGAATCCTCGAGCCCAGAGTACATCCACATCGGATGATCACGCGCCTGAAGTGGTTGGAAATGTCGTCCGAGAAAGACCTCCAGCAGGTCCATCCCGGTCACCCCATCGCGGACGAGTTGGACGGCCCACTCGACCAGCACCTTGACCTGCGCCTTCTCTTCTGGAACTACCTTCAGGGGGGCGGGCTTATCCACTCGAGCCAAGGAAAAGGGAGGAAGTCCAGTCGACAGACCCGGGGTCGGCTGATCCTTGTAGTAGAACCAAGTCGACTGCCAGCCCCGGACCGAGTCGGGAAGGATCATGGCTGGGAAGGTACTCTTGCTCCTCATCTGGATCCCCGGACCCCCCGCACATCTGGATCACTTGTTTCCTCTCGTCACTCGGATTGGCCTTTTTGACCGACTGGGAGCGACAGGTGAAGATGTGTTTGAAAAGACCCCAGTGCGGTCGACAGCCCAAGAAATTTTCACACATCAACACGAAAGCAGCCAGATAGACTATGGTGTTTGGAATGAAATGGTGAAGCTGAGCCCCAAAGAAGTTCAAAAAACCCCGGAATAAAGGATGGGGAGGCAGTGAGAATCCGCGATCTATGTGGGTGGCGAGGAGAACACACTCACCCTCCCTTGGCTGCGGCTCGGTTTTGCTCCCCGGGAGCGGTGCCGACTTGTGGGGGATCAGTCCCCCCTCCACCAGGTCATCGAGGTCCCTGGATCCAGCCCGGCGGCAGGCCGGGTCTCGATGAGGATCCGCCCCGGCTGGTCTGCTTGCCCTTTGCCTTCGCGGTCGCCTTCTTCGCGCGCTCCAGCGCCACCGTCTTCTCTTTCCCCATGGCGACGGGTCGAGCTTGAGCGAGAGTCCAGCGATGAGAGCGGAAGCAAGCGCGACAGAGAGATCGGGAGAAGAAGAAGAGAGAATGGGAGCGCACGGGGTAGAGGCCTGCTCCAGGGCCTTTTATAAGATCGTCCCCCGAGTGACTGACTGGTGGACCCAGACGATCTAAACAATCCCGCAACAGTCGCGCGCGCAGTACGTGGCGAAAAAGGTGGCACGGGGATCGAGGAGACTTGCCTAATCCGTCCCGATAACCTCGGTTTCGTCCGTCCGGCGCACTTCCCAAAATTCGAATCCCGCGAAATCCGCGGAGAGCAGAGCAACCTGTCAGATTGAAGACAAACATCCTCTACATTATCATTCGGAATACTACTGTGAAAATTCACTCGACAAAAACCAAGAATGGACCAAGGCGACTGAGAAACGAGTCGACGTCGTCACCTCAACTCATTGTTCTAGAACAAGATATACTCATAGCGCAAAGAATGGGTCGGAAGTGTTCCCAACTCCTTCCTCACTCAAACCCTGATCCATTCGGGGGCTAATGATGAAGCTATGTACCTAGGGTAGTGACAGTGTCCTGGACTAGGGGGTACTCATCACATCGTCTCCCGATCAGTTGGATTGGGCCGAGGACCCCCATGGCTGCATACTCATGGGCCAGTTCGGACAGCTACCGCATACAAAGAAGATTCCACAAGACTTGGCGATCAAGACAAGGACTCCACCCCACCGGCGTATTCGGCTAGGACTCTTGTTATCCTAGGCCTCTGGTGCATTATATAAACCGAGGCCAGGCTAGTCGATAGACATACACATCAACAATCATACCATAGGCTAGCTTCTAGGGTTTAGCCTCATTGATCTCGTGGTAGATCTACTCTTGTACTACCCATATCATCAATATTAATCAAGCAGGAGTAGGGTTTTACCTCCATCGAGAGGGCCCGAACCTGGGTAAGAAAAAAGTGTCCCCTGTCTCCTGTTACCATCCGGCCTAGACGCACAGTTTGGGACCCCCTACCCGAGATCCGCCGGTTTTGACACCGACATTGGTGCTTTCATTGAAAGTTCCGCTGTGTGATCGACAAAAGGATCGATGGCTCGCCTACAGATCAACTGCGACTTCGGCGTCTTCGTCACCAGTTTGACTGGTCACCTTGGTTCGACCAAGAATTACGCCCCGTGTTCGGATCACCATGTTCGGACGAGGGCCTTCATCAAACATCAACTCCGATCTCTATCAAGATCACGGAGGAATCATCTATGGAGCTCGGGGGCTCAACGTCAACATTGCCCTCAAGCGACCGTGCTGTTTTTTTTGGGCAGCGAACTCGTATCTGCCGCCACCACCTCCTCGAGTATCGCTTTGACGATCGCTTTGGTGGAATTGTGCGGAATTGAGTCTATAACAACCCTGGAAAATTTCGTCGAGTTCCTATGGAGGAATCTCTGACAATCCACGATATACCGGAGCCCTGTCAAATCTGAACGGGAATTTGGATGAGTTTAGGGCGTGGTGTCCAGATTTTAGCTCGGACGTCCTTTGGAAGATCCAACCGTTGATCGGCTGCGGAATTCCTATATCTACCCCCTCTCAAAATTTCAGCTCGATCCGACCGTCCAAACTCCGGGAACCTTCCGATTAGTGCATCACTTTTTGGATCTGTTTTCTGCGCGAAAACGAATCCGACTCGAGTTCATCTTTTTTATGAACGGGATTTTGGACATCCCTTTTGAAGGAAGTTTTGTATGGCGTATTGTGTTTTGTTCCCGAACACATCCCACTAACTTTAAGATCTTTTGAACATGATCTTCAACATCATGCTGGTGTCAAACCAGTCCGGCAATATTACTCCACGGCTGCCGACCTGCGCTAGACACGACATCACTTTGTTGAGCCGAGCTCAACTTCTTCGGATCATCATCTCGGCAAGCCGAACAAGAGTCCGGCATCGCGAAGGATAAATCATCACCAACATCGCCGCCCCATGGATTACACGGAGCGGGCATATCGGCATCGCCGCACGGTCGCTTCATCAAGCCGGCATCGACCATGTCACAACCTGCATCGATAGGGCCGCGCTATTGCTTCTTCAAGCTGGTGTCCATCACACCGACCTACTTCGACTCATCGGCTGACGTCGAGGCTTCGACATCTCGGCTGGACCGGGGGCTTCACCATCTCTTCATCAACCTACTCCGGACACTTTGGCGTCACTAGCCGACCAGCTCCGTCACGTTAGCTGGACCGAGGACTTTGCCTCAGCGAGCCAACCTTTACCAGCATTGCCATGCCGTCGTTTTATCGCCCATCAGGCAATGGGTGTGCGGAGCGAGTCCCAATTTTGGGAATCGCCTTCCTTTGGATTGCTACAACAAGTAAACCAGGTGCTATTAATCCCAGTATTTTTTGCTTGTTTGGGTTCATTTTCCCAAGGAATTATTACTCTGGTTTGTCCATGATATGTACACAGGTCTATCAAATGGTGACCACATTAACGACGGTCGCGTGGTGGTTCGATCAATTTCCGTACATAGTCTGGCAAATGCCGCATCCGGAGCTCGGACCGACCTGTGAATTCAGGCTTTGCCACGCCTTTACTACATCACGCCGACGCCCTGCATCGACATTGACTACGGCACCAGGCCATATTTCTTTTATTACTCACTTTGAATAAATTATTTATTATGCAACGTTTTTTTTAATTATCATTATTACTATTATCTCCGGTTGGCACTATTTTTTGTGCACAGGAAAATGATCCGGGGACTTCGGCGTCACTCTATCGGTCTGCATTGATCGTGCTATGTCACCACTTCGGCGTGTCAAGCTCTCCACTCCGCCACCTCGGGACCGGCTTGAGGGATGGAACCTTGCCCCGCATCAAGCTCGGACTGCGTCATCAATACCGAACACATTAACCAGCTAAGTCGCTTTCATGCTCAAAGCTTTAGTTTCTAACTTGCGTTCGGTTCGACCAAGCATTATACTTTTTTGGAAAAAAGTTGCTTCTAAATTTTTTTCCTTGTCCAAACTTTGTTTGTGACGCATAAATTCAAATACCCCGTTTACTTGGGGGCTTCCTTTATGAAGCTTTTCCTATTGCATATGATTATACTTGTACGGCTTCGTTCCTTGTTCGTGTATTACGCCACAATATGCACCACATTGACTTAAGTGATTTGCAAGCTGGGTTGCCTCGCTCCTGTGTTTACCCCTACGTTCCTGATTGTTCGGCTAGGGAGTAAAGGGAGCACCTCTGCGATTGTCACGATCGGGTCACCCGAGCCGGACCTCAGACTGGGTGAAGCCGAAAGCTAGCGCTCTTATAGTTATTCAATGATGGTCGGCACACAACGGAACTCATGAGTACAAAAAATCTATTGCACAAGTCTCATAATAACAATGAGCACCGAAGAAAGGTATCGGTGGGGGTACTATTTTCTTCGAAGATGCTTCTTACTCTTTGCAATAATATAGCATAAGTTCCCTAAGCGCGCTTTGTCTATTACAGCCTTATGGCCTGATTGCCTGGTTATTGGAAACACTGTCGATATTCTCGACCGATGGAGTACATAACACTTTTCGGTCCTTGACCAAAGAGGGAGAAGCTGACGGTCGGTTAAGACGCGTTTAAAGTTCGGTTGAACATAGATATGATATAAGTACTTTGGTACATGAAATCATTCTTTCACCCAAGTCACTTGGGGGCTCTTAAATTTATATGAGCTATTTTATAGTAAATGTGTTTTCTTCTTGGTCATTGCAAAGTCTTTTTCTATCGCTCCTTTTTCGATGTGAGTGTGTGGTCAATAGCCAGCCGTAGGCTGACCCGCTTGAAGTCTTGAGATCGGATGTGTAATGTTAAAGCATGACAGAAGCACTCTTTTTTTTCTAAGACCAATTTTCGGATTGGAACCAAACACTTGATATTGTTCGGACGTCATGTTTTTACTAACGTTTCTTGGTTTTCCAAGCTTTTTTGGCACTTTTAAACTGTTTGTGCTTTCCCTGCATTAGTCTCGCAGTGCAACGCCGGACACCTTTAGGGCTTCGGCAAAAACATTCTCAGATATTGCTATATATGCATCGGTTTCAAATTGTGTCTTCGGTCAATAGTTGGGTTGCCCGGCTCCTGCATTCGCTTCCTACGTTCCGTTTTGTTCGGCTAGGCGTGCAAAGGAAGAACCACTGCGATTGTGCTTCCAGCTCACATGGTTAAGCACCTCAGTGGAGAAAGCCGAAAACTGACTTTCACAATAAGCGTAAACTGGTCAGCGATCCGATGACTATGTTAAATGATGGGCCATTCATAACATTGGCCGAAGTGTTTACGGCTTGACCCTGACTATCGTCGAACACCACCGGGGGCTATTAACTGGCCTCCCAAACTAAATCCTCAATATTTTGCTCTCACATCAGAGCTGAGGTTTAATGATCATGCTTAGCATGACAACCCAAAGAAAGGAACCGATAGCGGGACTATTTTCTTTGGAAGACATTTCTTCTGTTAAACAGTAATATAACTCTCTGTGTACCTTTGTTTATAAAACCGTATGGCCAGATTGCCTTGTTTGTTGTAAATCTTTGCCCTCATAAAGGTTTAATAAAGTAGGACAAACACTCCTCGGCTACTGGCCAAGGAGGTGGAAGCCGATGGTCGGTTAACAAAGTTTTGTACAATGCGGATCTGAGCATTAATGACGTAAAGCACTTGGATACATAGAGTCATTACACATAATTTGTGATTTTACTATGGATATTGATCCTTAATTCGGCCACCCGTGCCCGCATTAAGGCTCGGGGGCTACTGGGCTTCGGGCTTATTATTTACAAATATTAAAGGGGCACATCGATCCCCTGATCTGGTGTTGCCACCCGACCAGTGTCTCGGGGGCTACCGCATTGCTTGTCCAATGCAGAAAATTTTATGTGCAATATAGTTTCCGAGGAGATTTTGATCCTCAGGTTGGTCGGCCGCACCCAACCTGAGTCTCGAGGACTGAGCACGCCGCTTTTAGTGACCCAAAGTATTCTGCCGAGCTTGGACTTGATCCTCAGGTCGATTTTGCAAATCAACCTGAGTCTCAGCGGCTACTAGGATCAGCGTTCTTACGTCATCCTTCAGGTGCATCTCGGGTTTTAGACCGATACACACCTTGAGGGCTACTGGCTATATATCTCGGCAGAGAATAAATTGCACCAACAAAAAATATTCACAAAAATCGGCCCACATTCGGGGTGGTGCACCACCTCGGAAGCAGTCCGGCATAAAGCTCGGGCGCTAGTGGCTGGCTCCGTAGAGGGCATTTCCGGCGTTAAGCTCGGCTAAACTCCTTCAAACTTTTTTGAACCAAGGTGATATGACACCTCGGATACATTCTGGCGTTAGAGTTGGGAAGCAGTCCGGCATTGGTGCTTGGCTGCAAAAGATACCTCGAATACAGTCTGGCGTTAGAGCTCGGACGCAAGAGGACACTGCCTCACGGGAACAACTTCAAACCCGAGGTGTGGCATAAAAATAATAAGGCATTGGTAAAGGCCGAAAACTTAAAGGGGCTCCTAGGATACCCGACGTGTAAACTCGCCGAATGCATTTCGGCGATCCTCAAGATCGAAGATGAGAAGATTTGTTGAACCAGTTTTCAAGACCGTCAACCGAAGATGAAGAACAGTTCGGAAGAATCGAGGAGCGTCCCTAACTTGAAGACCGGTTCAGGGGGCTACTGACGGTGTCCTGGACTAGGGGGTACTCATCACATCGTCTCCTGATCAGTTGGATTGGGCCGAGGACCCCCATGGCTGCATACTCATGGGCCAGTTTGGACAGCTACCGCATACAAGGAAGATTCCACAAGACTTGGCGATCAAGACAAGGACTCCACCCCACCGGCGTATTCGGCTAGGACTCTTGTTATCCTAGGCCTCTGGTGCATTATATAAACCGAGGCCAGGCTAGTCGATAGACATACACATCAACAATCATACCATAGGCTAGCTTCTAGGGTTTGGCCTCCTTGATCTTGTGGTAGATCTACTCTTGTACTACCCATATCATCAATATTAATCAAGCAGGAGTAGGGTTTTACCTCCATCAAGAGGGCCCGAACCTGGGTAAAAACAAAGTGTCCCCTGTCTCCTGTTACCATCCGGCCTAGACGCACAGTTCGGGACCCCCTACCCGAGATCCGCCGGTTTTGACACCAACAGGTAGGGTCATGGATCTGTCGAACATACCCTCCCCATGGACATCTCTAGAAAGAATCAAAAGCAGTCGAAGAGAAACCATCATCCACTCGACCATGAAGATGTGCTCACTCGACCACCATGAAGACACTCGACCACCAGAAGATGAGAAACCCTCCACTCTGCAACAGTTAGGATTTAAACCATAGCTTTATGGGCATTTACAACACTTTACTGCAGACGTTACCAGTAACGCCCCTCCTTTATGAGCATTGAACCTTGTGTAACGGAGGGGAGCTGGGGTCCTGGCATACTCTATATAAGCCACTCCCCTCCTTTGGGACACGGGTTCACACTTTCTGTAATTCACACACATATATTCAGTCAACCGCCTGCGGGCTCCGAGACGTAGGGCTGTTACTTCCTCCGAGAAGGGCCTGAACTCATAAAACTCGTGTGTACAACTCCTCCATAGCTAGGATCTTGCATCTACATTCCTACCCCCTATTCTACTGTCAGTCTTAGAATCACGACAGTGCATTGCCCTTTCTCACCTTCAGAGTTGGTGCAAACTTCGCCGGTGCATCCAAACCCGTGATATGATACGCTCTATCACACATAAGCCTCCTTATATCTTCCTCAAAACAGCCACCATACCTACCTATTATGGCATTTCCATAGTCATTCCGAGATATATTGCCATGCAACTTTCCACCGTTCCATTTATTATGACATGCATCATCATTGTCATATTGCTTTGCATGATCATGTAGTTGACATCGTATTTGTGGCAAAGCCACCATGCTTAACTTTTCATACATGTCACTCTTGATTCATCGCAATCCCGGTACACCGCCGGAGGCATTCACATAGAGTCATATTTTGTTCTAAGTATCGAGTTGTAATTCTTGAGTTATAAATAAATAAAAGTGTGATGATCATCATTAGAGCATTGTACCATGTGAGGAAAGGATGATGGAGACTATGATTCCCCCACAAGTCGGGATGAGACTCCGGACGAAAATAAAAAAAATAAAAAAAAGAGGCCATAAAAAAGAGTAAAGAAGGCCCAAATAAAAAAATGAGAGAAAAAGAGAGAAGGGACAATGTTACTATCCTTTTTCAGCACTTGTGCTTCAAAGTAGCACCATGATCTTCATGATAGAGAGTCTCTTATTTTGTCACTTTCATATACTAGTGGGAATTTTTCATTATAGAACTTGGCTTGTATATTCCAATGATGGGCTTCCTCAAATGCCCTAGGTCTTCGTGAGCAAGCAAGTTGGATGCACACCCACTTAGTTTCTTCGATGAGCTTTCATATATTTATAGCTCTAGTGCATCCGTTGCATGGCAATCCCTAATCCTTGCATTGACATCAATCGGTGGGCATCTCCATAGCCCATTGATTAGCCGCGTCAATGTGAGACTTTCTCCCCTTTTGCCTTCTCACACAACCTCAATCATTATAATCTATTCCACCCATAGTGTTATGTCCATGGCTCGCGCTCATATATTGTGTAAAAGTTGAAAGATTTTGAAAAGGCTAAGTATGACACAATTGCTTGGCTTGTCATTGGGGTTGTGCATGATGAGAGCATTTTGTGTGACGAAAATGAAGCATGGCCAAACTATATGATTTTGTAGGGATAAGTTTTCTTTGGCTATGTTATTTTGATAAGACATAATTGCTTGATTAGCATACTTGGAGTATTATTATTTTTATGTCATCATTAAGCTTTTATCTTGAATCTTTCGGATCTAAAAATTCATGCCACAATAGAGAAAATTACATTGAATAATATGTTAGAAAGCATTCCACATCAAAAATTCTGTTTTTATCATTTACCTACTCAAGGACGAGCAGGAATTAAGCTTGGGGATGCTTGATACGTCTCCAGCGTATCTATAATTTTTGATTGTTCCATGCTATTATATATTCTGTGTTGAATGTTTAATGGGCTTTATTATACACTTTTATATTATTTTTGGGACTAACCTATTAACCCAAGGCACAGTGCAAATTGCTGTTTTTTTTGCCTATTTTAGTGTTTCGCAGAAAAGGAATATCAAACGGAGTCCAAACGGAATGAAACCTTTGGGAACGTGATTTTTGGAACAAATGTGATCTAGAGGACTTGGAGTGGATATCAAGAAACAACTGAGGAGGCCACGAGGCAGGGGGTGTGCCTGCCCCCCTAGGCGCGCCCTCACCCCTCGTGGGCCCCTCGTGGCTCAACCGACCTACTTCTTCCTCCTATATATACTCATATACCATGAAAACATCCAGGAGCACCACGAAACCCTATTTCCACTGCCGCAACCTTCTGTACCCAAGAGATCCCATCTTGGGGCCTTTTTCGGAGCTCCGCCGGAGGGGGCATCGATCATAGAGGGCCTCTACATCAACTCCATGGCCCCTCCAATGATGTGTGAGTAGTTTACTTCAGACCTTCAGATCCATAGTTATTAGCTAGATGGCTTCTTCTCTATCTTTGGATCTCAATACAAAGTTCTCCTCGATCTTCTTGGAGATCTGTTTGATGTAACTCTTTTTGCGGTGTGTTTGTCGAGATCCGATGAATTGTGGGTTTATGATCAAATCTATCTATGAACAATATTTGATTCTTCTCTGAAATCTTTTATGTATGATTGGTTATCTTTGCAAGTCTCTTCAAATTATCAGTTTGGTTTGGCCTACTAGATTGATCTTTCTTGCAATGGGAGAAGTGCTTAGCTTTGGGTTGAATCTTGCGGTGCTCGATCCCAGTGACAGAAAGGGAAACGACACGTGTTGTATTGTTGCCATCGAGGATAAAAAGATGGGGTTTATATCATATTGCTTGAGTTTATCCCTCTACATGTCATCTTACCTAATGCGTCACTCTGTTCTTATGAACTTAATACTCTAGATGCATGATGGATAGCGGTTGATGTGTGGAGTAATAGTGGTAGATGCAGGCAGGAGTCAGTCTACTTGTCACGGACGTGATGCCTACATACATGATCATGCCTAGATATTCTCATAATTATTCGCTTTTCTATCAATTGCTCGACAGTAATTTGTTCATCCACCGTAATACTTATGCTATCTTGAGAGAAGCCACTGGTGAAACCTATGGCCCCCGGGTCTATTCTCCATTATATTAATCTTCCGTCAACAAGCTATTTCTATTACCTTTTACTTTGCAATCTTTACTTTTAATATTTATCATACAAATACCAAAAAAATTATCTTATCATCTCTATCAGATCCCACTCTCGTAAGTGATCGTGAAGGGATTGACAAACCCTTTATCGCGTTGGTTGCGAGGTTCTTATTTGTTTATGTAGGTACGAGGGACTTGCGTGTGGCCTCCTACTGGATTGATACCTTGGTTCTCAAAAACGAGGGAAATACTTATGCTACTTTGCTGCATCACCCTTTCCTCTTCAAGGGAAAACCAACGCAGTGCTCAAGAGGTAGCAAGACCAATCTCACCAAGTACAAGCCGGCTTACGATGCAGATAATCAAAAGATGTAGACTCCTTCGTATAAAGTGATGGATTTAGTTCCGCCGATTCGTAAGCACACTTTTGCCCCTGATATTGACCTGTCTAATCTGATTGACGATGAAGCTGAATTCGTCGCCTTGTGTGGCTTTGACTGGTCCAAGCCCAACTTCCAGACGGCGGAGGAGGAAGACGAACCGGCAAGGGATGAATCGCAACCTTCAAGCTAGCTAGGCCAAGATTCATGAACCGGGGCCGGTTTATCATCTGCTTTCTGCAAGACTTAAAAACAACTATCCTTTTCGGCACCAAGCGCCTTGTAAGAGGATAGCTTTAAACTCTTATTCTGCTATGCCATCATGCATATTTTGCTGTGCATGACACTGTTCATCCACCATATTAAGATATGCCATGTATGCTTTATGATATTAGCAATTTTGAATCTGTTCCTGCATACAACAGGTGAAAAGTGTCCTGGCGATTTACTGCTGGACAAGTTATAATGCCCGATATAAATCATAGGAAACTATCACAGTTTATAACCAAGGCTGAACTGAATGATAACCATGTATGATTGAAAATATATCATACCTATGATATTTGATCACACTGTTGGTTTACCAAACCAGTGTGGTAAGGGTGATAACCCAAAATTTGAGCACTGGTAATTATCAAAGATTACCGGTTTATAAACAAAGCCGGGTCGGGTTAATAAACACCGGGTATTATCTTATCTCAAACTGGAGACTTATAGTCAAAAGCCAGGCCGGGTTAATAAACACTAGATGAATTATAATCACAAAGCTTTATAAGCCTCATCAAATAAACCTCAAAAAGAGACTCTGTCAAATAAAAACAGACGAAAAACGAGGCTTTTCATGGGCTGCCAGGCCGAAAATCGAGGCTTTTCATGGGCTGCCAGGCCACTGAGTTAAACCTATATACAAACCTTATAAGATGGATCTCACATAACCAATCATCGTTTTAACTTTGACAAGTTCGGTGTCTGCATAAGATTGACTTGTCAAACGTTCGGCGGGTCATTCCAGGATTACCTGGGCGGAGTGGCTTACTTAAAAAGGGAGGATAACCCGGGGTTTTAGGTGACTACACCTGGCTTCCAAGCCTGGCTTTTAAGCCTATGACAAGGGTTATAAAGGGATGTCGGCTTTTGCAACAGACTCTCTTTGGTCCCTTTAACTTGGGTAAAAGCCCTCAAGCCCTTTTTTTGTGGCCAATAAGCCAGATCAAAGGGTAATCAAAACTTCACTCTATAAAGCAAAAGCCCCCAAGTGACCAAAAATAGTATTTAAAGAGAACTACATAGGCCCTGCTTTAACTAGGGATGTCGGATTTATTATACTGATCATAATATATATATTGTCAAAATATGTACATCAGAAGAGCCGGTGGCTCAAGTGTAGTAAGGCTGAAGATGAGCAATATTCCACGGCCGGCGGGTTTCTTCCTCCGACGTGTGTGAGTCCTTGCGGTCTCGAACATCGATAAGGTAATATGACCCATTGTTCAGATTCTTGCTGACCACAAAGGGTCCTTCCCAAGGTGGGGATAACTTGTGCATATCAATCTGATCCTGGATAAGCCAGAGCACCAGATCGCCTTCTTGGAAAGTTCTGGTTTTAACCCGATGGTTGTGATAACGGCGCAGATCTTGCTGGTAAATCGCCGAACGAGCCGCCGCAATGTCATGCTCCTCATCCAACAGGTCAACCGCTTCCTGACATGTTTTTTCATTGTCAGCTTCAACATAAGCCGCCACACGAGGAGAATCATGACGGGTGTCACTAGGGAGAACCGTCTCTGCTCCATGAACCATGAAAAAGGCGTGTAACCTATCGATCTGTTGGGGTGGTATTAATGCTCCATAACATGGAAGGTAACTCCTCCACCCAACAACCCGACATCCTCTATAAGGGAACCATAAGCCGGGGCTTGATGCTCTTAGGATCTCTTGATTAGCTCTCTCGGCTTGAACATTAGATTGGGGGTGAGCCACTAACGATACATAAAGCATATATGCTCACGTTGACAAAACTCTTCCATAACACCCTTGGAGAGATTGGTGCCATTGTCTGTTATAATGCTGTGTGGAAAGCCAAAATGGAAGATCACCTTCTTCATGAATTGAACAGTCGTTGTTGCATCACACTTACTGACTGGCCCTGCCTCTACCCACTTAGTGAACTTATCAACCGCCACCAAAATGTGGGTCTTCTTATCCTTGGATCTTCCGAAAGGTCCAACCATATCAAGACCCCAAACCGCAAACGGTCAAGTAGTTGGAATCATCCTCAATCTTGAGCCGGCACATGGGCTCATCGTGAAAATTTCTGACATCCATCACACCTGCTGACCAGGTCTTCAGCATCAGCATGAGCCCTTAACCAATAAAACCCATGACAAAAAGCTTTAGCCACGAGAGACTTTGAACCGGCATGATGACCACAGTCTCCTTCATGAATCTCGCGCAGGATCTGACAGCCCTCTTCTGGAGAAACACAACATTGAAATGCCCCTGTAACACTGCGGTGATGCACCTCTCCATTGGCAATTGTCATTGATTTAGACCGTCGGGTTATCTGCCTGGCTAAGGTTTCATCCTTAGGTAAATTACATGAAGAGCTGCCACCAACTAAGCCTCCAGGTCTGGAATAGCCAAATCCTCCTCTGTGGGTAACTTGACCGATGGATTATGTAAAACATCAAGAAAAACATTAGGCGGCACCGGTTTATGTTGAGAACCCAACCGGCTTAAGGCATCAGCCGCTTCATTTTTTCTCCGATCCACATGCTCAACTTGATAACCTTTGAAGTGACCAGCAATGACATTCACTTCTCGTTGATAAGCCGCCATGAGTGGATCCTTAGAATCCCAAGTTCCAGAGAGTTGTTGAGCAACCAAATCTGAGTCACCAAAACACATAACCCGGCTTGAGTTCATCTCCTTAGCCATCCGAAGACCCTAGAGTAAGGCCTCATATTCAGCTGCATTGTTAGTGCAAGGGAACATTAAACGGAGAACATAACAAAATTTATCACCTCGTGGGGAAGTCAAGATAACTCCAGCCCCTGAGCTCTCTAGCTGTCTAGATCCATCAAAGTGAATAGTCCAACATGTGTTATCCGGCTTTTCCTCCGGTGCCTGCAACTCTATCCAATCATTGATGAAATCCACAAGCGCTTGAGACTTGATAGCCATACGAGGCACATATTTTTAACCCGTGAGGTCCAAGCTCAATGGCCCACTTAGCAACCTGGCCAGTTGCTTCTCTATTTTGGATGATATCTCCCAAAGGAGCAGAGCTAACCACAGTGATGGGATGACCCTGAAAATACTGCTTAAGCTTCCGGCTTGCCATGAAAACCCCATACACAAGCTTCCGCCAATGTGGGTACCTCTGCTTGGACTCAATAAGCATCTCACTGATATAATAAATCGGCTGTTGAACCGGATATTCCTTGCCTGTCTCCTTCCGTTCCACCACAATAGCCACACTGACAGCCAGGGCAGTGGCAGCCACGTACAATAACAATGACTCTTTATCAACAGGAGCAGCCAGAATAGGTGGCTCAGCCAACTGCTTCTTTAAGTCCTCAAATGCTGTATTAGCAGCATCACTCCAGACAAAATTATCTATATTTTTCATCATTTGATACAGAGGGATAGCCTTCTCTCCCAACCGGCTTATGAACCGGCTTAATGCCGCAATACGACCTGCCAGACATTGCACATCATTGATACACGCTGGTTTAGCCAGAGAAGTGATGGCTTTGATCTTCTCCGGATTAGCTTCAATGCCCCTGTTAAACACCAAAAAACCCAAGAGTTTGCCTGTCGGCACACCAAAAACACACTTGGCCAGGTTAAGCATCATTTTATAAACTCGGAGATTACCAAAAGTTTCCTTCAGATCATCTATCAATGTCTCTTTCTCTCTAGATTTCACCACAATATCATCCACATAAGCATGAACATTGCGCCTGATACGTCTCCAACATATCTATAATTTTTGATTGCTCCATGCTATATTATCTACTGTTTTGGACATTATTGGGCTTTATTATACACTTTTATATTATTTTTGGGACTAACCAACTAACCGGAGGCCCACTCCAGAATTGCTGGTTTTTTGCCTACTTTAGGGTTTCGAAGAAAAGGAATATCAAACGGAGTCCAAACGGAATGAAACCTTCGGGAACGTGATTTTTGGAACGAAAAAGATCCAGGAGACTTGGACCCTACGTCAAGCAACCAATAGGGAGGCCACGAGGTAGGGGGCATGCCTACCCCCCCCAGGCGCGTCCTCCACCCTCATGGGCCCCCTGTTGCTCCACCGACATACTTCTTCCTCCTATATATACCTACGTACCCCCAAACAATCAGATACGGAGCCAAAACCATAATTCCACCGCCGTAACTTTCTGTATCCACGAGATCCCATCTTGGGGCCTGTTACTGAGCTCCGCCGGAGGGGTTATCGATCACGGAGGGCTTCTACATCAACCCCATAGCCCTTCCGATGAAGTGTGAGTAGTTTACCTCAGACCTTCAGGTCCATAGTTATTAGCTAGATGGCTTCTTCTCTCTTTTTGGATCTCAATACAAAGTTCTCCCCCTATCTTGTGGAGATCTATTCGATGTAATCTTCTTTTGCGGTGTGTTTGTTGAGACCGATGAATTGTGGGTTTATGATCAAGTTTATCTATGAACAATATTTGAATCTTCTCTGAATTCTTTTATGTATGATTGGTTATCTTTGCAAGCCTCTTCGAATTATCAGTTTGGTTTGGCCTACTAGATTGATCTTTCTTGCAATGGGAGAAGTTCTTAGCTTTGGGTTCAATCTTGCGGTGTCCTTTCCCAGTGACAGAAGGGGCAGTAAGGCACGTATTGTATCGTTGCCATCGAGGATAACAAGATGGGGTTTTCATCATATTGCATGAGTTTATCCCTCTACATCATGTCATCTTGCTTAAAGCGTTACTCTGTTCTCTTGAACTTAATACTCTAGATGCATGCTGGATAGCGGTCGATGTGTGGAGTAATAGTTGTAGATGCAGGCAGGAGTCGGTCTACTTGTCTCGGACGTGATGCCTATATACATGATCATACCTAGATATTCTCATAACTATGCTCAATTTTGTCAATTACACAACAGTAATTTGTTCACCCACCGTAAAATACCTATGCTCTTGAGAGAAGCCACTAGTGAAACCTATGGCCCCCGGGTCTATATTCCATCATATTAATATTCCATTACTTAGTTATTTTCATTGCGTTTATTTTACTTTGCATCTTTATCATAAAAATACCAAAAATATTATCTTATCATATCTATCAGATCTCACTCTCGTAAGTGACCGTGTAGGGATTGACAACCCCTTATCGCGTTGGTTGCGAGGATTTATTTGTTTTGTGTAGGTGCGAGGGACTCGCGCGTAGCTTCCTACTGGATTGATACCTTGGTTCTCAAAACTGAGGGAAATACTTATGCTACTTTGCTACACCACCCTTTCCTCTTCAAGGGAAAACCAACGCAAGTGCTTAAGAGGTAGCAAGAAGGATTTCTGGCGCCATTGCCGGGGAGGTCTACGCAAAAGTCAACATACCAAGTACCCATCACAAACCCTTATCTCCTGCATTACATTATTTGCCATTTGCCTCTCGTTTTCCTCTCCCCCACTTCACCCTTGCCGTTTTATTCGCCCTCTCTCTCTATCCTCCCTCTCTTTCTCTATTTGCCTCCTTTTGCCCATTTTTTCATTTGCTTGTGTGTTGGATTGCTTGCTTGTCACGATGGCTCAAGATAACACTAAATTGTGTGACTTTACCAATACCAACAACAATGATTTTATTAGCACTCCGATTGCTCCTCTTACCGATGTTGAATCTTGTGAAATTAATGTTGCCTTGCTGAATCTTGTCATGAAAGATCCGTTTTCTGGCCTTCCTAGTGAAGATGCCGCTACCCATCTAAATAGCTTTGTTGATTTGTGTGATATGCAAAAGAAGAAAGATGTGGACAATGATATTGTTAAATTGAAGTTATTTCCTTTTTCGCTTAGAGATCGTGCTAAAGCTTGGTTTTCGTCTTTGCCTAAAAATAGTATTGACTCTTGGAATAAGTGCAAAGATGCTTTTATCTCTAAGTATTTTCCTCCCGCTAAGATCATCTCTCTTAGAAACGGTATTATGAATTTTAAGCAACTTGATCATGAACATGTTGCACAAGCTTGGGAGAGGATGAAATTAATGATACGTAATTGCCCTACTCATGGTTTGAATTTGTGGATGATTATACAAAAATTTTATGCCGGATTGAATTTTGCTTCTAGAAATCTTTTAGATTCGGCCGCGGGAGGCACTTTTATGGAAATCACTTTAGGAGAAGCTACTAAACTCCTAGATAATATTATGGTTAATTTTTCTCAATGGCACACTGAAAGATCTACTAATAAGAAAGTGCATACGATAGAAGAAATTAATGTTTTGAGTGTAAAGATGGATGAACTTATGAAATTATTTGCGAACAAAAGTGTTTCTTCTGATCCTAATGATATGCCTTTGTCTACTATGATTGAGAATAATAATGAATCTATGGATGTGAATTTTGTTGGTACGAACAATTTTGGTAACAACACGTATAGAGGAAACTTTAATCCTAGGCCTTATCCTACCAATTCCTCTAATAATTATGATAATTCCTACAACAATTCTTATGGAAATTATAATAAGATGCCCTCTGATTTTGAATCTAATATTAAAGAATTTATTACTTCGCAAAAGAATTAAAATGCTTTGATTGAAGAAAAATTGCTTAAGACTGATGAGTTGGCTAGGAACGTTGATAGAATTTCTCTTGATGTTGATTCTTTGAAACTTAGATCTATTCCACCTAAGCATGATATCAATGAGTCTCTCAAAGCCATGAGAATTTCCATTGATGAGTGCAAAGAAAGAACCCCGCTAGGATGCGTGCTAAGAAAGATTCCTTTATAAAAGCGTGTTCTTCTAGTTACCATGATAATAAAGATGAAGATCTAAAAGTTATTGATGTGTCCCCTATTAAATCTTTGTTTTGCAATATGAATCTTGATAATGATGGGACTGAATATGATCCACCTTTACCTAGAAGGCGTTCCAAAAATTCACAGTTTTTAGATCTTGATGCTAAATTTGATAAAAGTGGGATTGAAGAGATCAAAACTCTAGATGTTAATGAACCTACTATTTTGGATTTCAAGGAATTAAATTATGATAATTGCTCTTTGATAGATTGTATTTCCTTGTTACAATCCATGCTAAATTCTCCTCATGCTTATATCCAAAATAAAGCTTTTACCAAACATATCGTTGATGCTTTGATGCAATCTTATGAAGAAAAACTTGAGTTGGAAGTTTCTATCCCTAGAAAACTTTATGATGAGTGGTAACCAACTATTAAAATTAAAATTAAAGATCATGAATGCTATGCTTTGTGTGATTTGGGTGCTAGTGTTTCCATGATTCCAAAGACTTTGTGTGATTTGTTAGGTTTCCGTGATTTTGATGATTGCTCTCTAAACTTGCAGCTTATGGATTCCACTATTAAGAAACCTATGGTAAGAATTAATGATGTTCTTATTGTTGCAAATAGTAATTATGTGCCCGTAGATTTTATCGTTCTTGACATAGATTGCAATCCTTCATGTCCTATTATTCAGGGTAGATCTTTCCTTAGAACGATTGGTGCAATTATTGATATGGAGGAAGGAAATATTAGATTCCAATTTACGTTAAGGAAATGCATGGAACACTTTCCTATAAATAAAATTAAATTACCTTATGAATCTATTACGAGAGCCACTTATGGATTGCCTACCAAAGATGTCAATACCTAGATCTATCCTTGCTTTTTATGCCTAGCTAGGGGCGTTAAACGATAGCGCTTGTTGGGAGGCAACCCAATTTTATTTTTATTCCTTGATTTTTTCTCCTGTTTAGTAATACATAATTTACCTAGCCTCTGTTTTGATTGTGTTTTTTGTGTTTAATTAGTGTTTGTGCCAAGTAGAACCATTGGGAAGACTTGGGGAAAGTCTTGTTAATCTTGCTGTAAAAAACAGAAATTTTAGCGCTCACGAGAATTGCTGCCATTTTTATTTGGAAAGTGATATTTAGTTAATTATTTTTGAAGATGATTAATAGATAAATTCCTCACGTCCGGCCATTTATTTTAGAATTTTTGGGGTTCCAGATCTTGCGCTAGCTACAAATTACTACAGACTGTTCTGTTTTTGACAGATTCTGTTTTTCGTGTGTTGTTTGCTTATTTTGATGAATCTATGGCTAGTAAAATAGTTTATAAACCATATAGAAGTTGGAATACAGTAGTTTTAACACCAATACAAATAAATAATGAGTTCATTACAATACCTTGAAGTGGTCTTTTGTTTTCTTTCGCTAACGGAGCTCACGAGATTTTCTACTTTAGGTTTTGTGTTGTGAAGTTTTCAAGTTTTGGGTAAGGATTTGATGGATTATGGAACAAGGAGTGGAAAGAGTCTAAGCTTGTGGATGCCCCGGAAGACATCCCCTCTTTCGTCTACTTCTATCGGTAACTTTACTTGGAGCTATATTTTTATTCACCACATGATATATGTTTTGCTTGGAGCGTCTTGTATGATTTGAGTCTTTATTTTTTAGATTACCACAATCATCTTTGTTGTACACACCTTTTGAGAGAGACACACATGATTCGGAAATTATTAGAATACTCTATGTGCTTCACTTATATCTTTTAGAGCATGATGGTGGATTTGTTTTATAGAAACTATTGATCTCTCATGCTGCACTTAGATTATTTTGAGAGTCTTAAATAGCAGGGTAATTTGCTTAAATAATCCTAATATGCTAGGTATACAAGATTAACAATAAAATTATCTTATGAGTGTGTTGAATACTATGAGAAGTTTGATGCTTGACAATTGTTTTGAGATATGGAGATGGTGATATTAGAGTCATGCTAGTTGAGTAGTTGTGAATTTGAGGAATACTTGTTTTAAAGTTTGTGATTCCCGTAGCATGCACGTATGTTGAACCGTTATGTGATGAAGTTGGAGCATGATTTATTTATTGATTGTCTTCCTTATGAGTGGCGGTCGGGGACGAGCGATGGTCTTTTCCTACCATCTATCCCCCTAGGAGCATGCGCGTAATACTTTGCTTTGATAACTTGTAGATTTTTGCAATAAGTATATGAGTTCTTTATGACTAATGTTGAGTCCATGGATCATACGCACTCTCACCCTTCCACCATTGCTGGCCTCTCTAATACCGCGCACCTTTTGCCGGTATCATACACCCACCATATACCTTCCTCAAAACAGCTACCATACCTACCTATCATGGCATTTCCATAGCCATTCCGAGATATATTCCCATGCAACTTTCCATCGTTCCGTCTATTATGACACGCTCCATCATTGTCATATTGCTTTGCATGATCATGTAGTTGACATTGTATTTGTGGAAAAGCCACCATTCATAATTCTCTCATACATGTCACTCATGAGTCATTGCATATCCCGGTACACCGCCGGAGGAATTCACATAGAGTCATATTTTGTTCTAAGTATCGAGTTGTAATTCTTCAGTTGTAATAAAATAAAAGTGTGATGATCATCATTATTAGAGCATTGTCCCAAGTGAGGAGGATGATGGAGACTATGATTCCCCCACAAATTGGGATGAGACTCCGGACGATAAAAAAGAGAGTCCATAAAAAAGAGAAAAGGCCCAGATAAAAAAATATGAGAGAAAAAGAGAAAAGGGACAATGCTATCCTTTTACCACACTTGTGCTTCAAAGTAGCACCATGATCTTCATAGTAGAGAGTCTCCTTTGTTATCACCTTCATATACTAGTGGGAATTTTTCATTATAGAACTTGGCTTGTATATTCCAACGATGGGCTTCCTCAAAATGCCCTAGGTCTTCGTGAACAAGCAAGTTGGATGCACACCCACTTAGTTTCTTTTTGAGCTTTCATATACTTATAGCTCTAGTGCATCCGTTGCATGACAATCCCTACTCACTCACATTGATTTCTATTGATGGGCATCTCCATAGCCCGTTGATACGCCTAGTTGATGTGAGACTATCTTCTCCCTTTTTGTCTTCTCCACAAACACCATTCTATTCCACCTATAGTGCTATGTCCATGGCTCACGCTCATGTATTGCATGAAGATTGAAAAAGTTTTGAGAATGTCAAAAGTAAGAAACAATTGCTTGGCTTGTCATCGGGGTTGTGCATGATTTAAATACTTTGTGTGGTGAAGATAGAGCATAGCCAAACTATATGATTTTGTAGGGATAACTTTCTTCGGCCATGTTATTTTGAGAAGACATAATTTCTTAGTTAGTATGCTTGAAGTATTATTATTTCTATGTGAATATTGAACTTTTGTCTTGAATCTTTCGGATCTGAATATTCATACCACAATTAAGAAGAATTACATTGAAAATATGCCAAGTAGCATTCCACATCAAAAAAATTGTTTTTATCATTTACCTACTCGAGGACGAGCATGAATTAAGCATGGGGATGCTTGATATGTATCCAACGTATCTATAATGTTTGATTGATCCATGCTATATTATCTACTGTTTTGGACATTATTGGGCTTTATTGTACACTTTTATATTATTTTTGGGACTAACCTTCTAACCGGAGGCCCAGTCCAGAATTGTTTTTTTTTTGCCTATTTTAGGGTTTCGAAGAAAAGGAATATCAAACGGAGTCCAAACGGAATGAAAGATAATCACGGCAACCAGGGTAGTTACAATCAGCAGAGTAATCAGGGGAGTCAACAGCAGCAATAGTCTGATTATTAGAGCAACCCGAAACAGTTGAATAGTGGACAGTATCATGTCTTCACCACTAGCTTATGTAAGCGTGACCAGAATCTTCATAAGAGGGCAGTCAATGATGTTGAGCCGGCAGTTCCCCATTACTTACGCTGGTCTGAGCAGCCCATTGTGTGGAGTCGGGAAGATCACCTGCCCCGAGTTGATAATCTGGGTCACTTGGCTTTGGTGGTCGCACCTCAGGTCGGAGGGTATAAGTTCACCAAGGTACTCATGGACGGAGGGAGCAGCATCAATATCCTTTATTATGAAACTTTCTGTTGCATGGGGTTGACTGATAAAAATCTTAAGCAATCAAACACTGTCTTCCATGGCGTGGTACCTGGTAAGTCGGCCTACCCAGTTGGTAAGATAACTCTAGAAGTTGTTTTTTGAGATAATCATGACTCTAGGTCGGAGACATTGACCTTTGAAGTAGTCAAGATCCACAGCCCATATCACGCTCTGTTTGGGCGGCCGGCTTATTCCAAGTTCATGGCGTGGCCTTGTTATGTGTATCTGCAGCTCAAGATGACGGGTTACGTGGGAACCATCATGGTGCATGGGAGCCGGAAAATAGCTTTGGAGTGTGAGGAACGAGACGCTGCTTATGCTGAGTCGGATTGTGCAACTGAGGAGCTGAAATTTTATAAGGATAATGTTGACCCAATGGACATGACGTCTCTGAAGAAGCCAACCATAGAGCAGGATCCTTCACTTAAATTTAAGTCAGCCGATGACACTAAGATAGTTTATTTCGTTCCTGGCGATTCGTCGAAGTAGTTCAGTATCAGTGCCAATCTGGATCTGAAATAGGAAAGAGCACTCATCGAGTTCATCTGTGAGAACCGGGACATCTTTGCATAGAAGCCTTCAGACATGCCGACTGTACCGAGAGAACTCGCTGAGCACACTCTTAATATTGATCCAAAATTTAAGCCGGTTAAGCAGTTTCTTCACCGATTTAACAAGGAGAGGCAGAAGGTCATTGGAGAGGAAGTGGCCCGGCTCTGGGCAGCCGGGTTTATCATTGAAGTTTTCCATCCTGAGTGGTTGGCTAACCAGGTGATGCCACTTAATAAGAACGACACTTGGCTTATGTGTGTGGACTACACGGATTTAAACAAGGCTTGTCCGGCTGATCCTTTTGCTCTCCCTCGTATTGATCAGATTATCGATGCTATGGCGGGTTGTGAGCGTTTGAGTTTTTTGGACGCTTTTCTGGTTATCATCAGATCAAGATGGTAGTTAAGGACCAGGAGAAGACAACTTTCATAACTCCCTTTGGAGCCTTCTGCTATGTGTCTATGCCTTTTGGGCTTAAGAGTGCCCAGGCGACTTATCAGAGATATGTGCAGAATTGCCTTCATGATCAAATTGGGCGCTGCTACCTCTTGAGCACTTGCGTTGGTTTTCCCTTGAAGAGGAAAGGGTGGTGCAGCAAAGTAGCGTAAGTATTTCCCTCAGTTTTTGAGAACCAAGGTATCAATCCAGTAGGTGGCTACGCGTGAGTCCCTCGCACCTACACAAAACAAATAAATCCTCGCAGCTAATGCGATAAGGGGTTGTCAATCCCTACTTGGTCACTTACGAGAGTGAGATCTGATAGATATGATAAGATAATATTTTTGGTATTTTTATGATAAAGATGCAAAGTAAAATAAAAGCAATGAAAATAACTAAGTATTGGAAGATTAATATGATGGAAGATAGACCCGGGGGCCATAGGTTTCACTAGTGGCTTCTCTCAAGAGCATAGGTATTTTATGGTGGGTGAACAAATTACTGTTGAGCAATTGACAGAATTGAGCATAGTTATGAGAATATCTAGGTATAATCATGTATATAGGCATCATGTCCGAGACAAGTAGACCAACTCCCGCCTGCATCTACTACTATTATTCCACACATCGACCGCTATCCAGCATGCATCTAGAGTATTAAGTTCAAGAGAACAGAGTAACGCTTTAAGCAAGATGACATGATGTAGAGGGATAAACTCATGCAATATGATGAAAACCCCATTTTGTTATCCTCGATGGCAACAATACAACACGTGCCTTGCTGCCCCTACTGTCACTGGGAAAGGACACCGCAAGATTGAACCCAAAGCTAAGCACTTCTCTCATTGCAAGAAAGATCAATCTAGTAGGCCAAACCAAACTGATAATTCGCAGAGACTTGCAAAGATAACCAATCATACATAAAAGAATTCAGAGAAGATTCAAATATTGTTCATAGATAAACTTGATCACAAACCCACAATTCATCGATCTCAACAAACATACCGCAAAAGAAGATTACATCGAATAGATCTCCACAAGAGAGGGGGAGAACTTTGTATTGAGATCAAAAAAGAGAGAAGAAGCCATCTAGCTAATAACTATGGACCCGAAGGTCTGAGGTAAACTACTCATACTTCATCGGAAGGGCTATGGGGTTGATGTAGAAGCCCTCCGTGATCGATGCCCCCTCCGGCGGAGCTCCGGAATAGGCCCCAAGATGGGATCTCGTGGATGCAGAAACTTATAGCGGTGGAATTAGGGTTTTGGCTCCGTATCTGATCATTTGGGGGTATGTAGTTATATATAGGAGGAATAAGTATGTCGGTGGAGCAATAGGGGGCCCACGAGGGTGGAGGGTGCGCCTGGGGGGGGGGGGGTAGGTGCGCCCCCTACCTTGTGGCTCCCTGTTGGTTTCTTGACGTAGGGTCCAAGTCTCCTGGATCTTGTTCGTTCCAAAAATCACGTTCCCGAAGATTTCCTTGGAATCCAGAGTTAGAGCCGCCACCGCCATAACCCGGTCCGAGAGAGCCAGATCCTGAACCGCCACCTGGCCCATGACTGTCTTGAAAAAGATTGGAATTCTTGTACTCCTTCATAATGTAACAATCCTTCCAGATGTGCTCGGACAGTCTTTCTCGCGTACCATGTCTTGGGCTAGGCTGATTTAACATCTGTTCAAGATTGACACCGGATCCTCCGGCCAATGGGGGCGGTTTACCCTTACAATGCTGACCATTATTCTGTCCATTGATGTTAGCCACAAAGTAAAAACTACTATCAGCTTTGAGCTTACCGTTGCCTCCCTGGTTCGTCGAGTTATGCTGCTACCCCTTGGTCTTGCTGCTCTTCTTTCCCTTTCCCGGATTTTCATCATCAGACTCGGGGTCCTTGGTACTATCAGAGTCGGCATACGTAACCAGAGCCGCCATGAGTGTCCCCATGTCATTGCACTGGCATTTGAACCGCCCTAGCTTCTGCTTTAGGGGCGTGAAACGACAGTTGTTCTCCAACATCAACACCGCTGAGTCGGCATTGATACGATCCGACGAGTGCAGGATTGTTGAGACACGACACACCCAATGGGTTGTCGACTCACCTTCTTCTTGGACACAGGAGGCTAAATCCACAATTGACATGGGCTGCTTACATGTATCCTTGAAATGCTGGATGAACCGGGCTTTTAACTCAGCCCATGACCCGATGGAATTGGCAGGGAGCCCCTTCAACCAAGTGTGGGTTGTTCCTTCCAGCATCAGGGGAAAATATTTAGCACACGCAGCCTCGCTGACATCTAGCAATTCCATGGCCATCTCATAACTCTCAACCCATGCCTCAGGACTTAAATTGGCTGTATAGTTAGGCACCTTGCGAGGACCTTTGAAATCCTTGGGCAGACGCTCATTACGTAGATCCGGTACTAAGCATGGCATGCCCAAATTTCTAAAGGTCACACCTGGCTCCACAGAAGTGGTTGGACGAACCGGAGTAGCCTGACAGGCTGCATACTGTGCCGCCAGCTCGGCCTCTCGACGTGCTCTTCCTTGATCCACTACATTTTGAGCATCAGCACCTTCGCCCGCTGGGTTATGTCCACGAGGCGGGTTATGGTTCCGTCCACTGCTTGACACAGCCGGCTCGTCAATATGTCTGTTGTAACTCTGGCTTGGGCGAGGGGTGGAGTGAATCCTTTCACGACTGTAAGAATAAGCCTGCTGCTGAGTCAGTGCTGTCTAAAGAAGCTCTCTAGCCCTCCGTGTTTCAACTGTCGTCGGCCACTCACCATCAACCGGGAGAGCCGCCAATCGTGACGCCGCATCGATCATGTTATCTAAAGGGTTAGAATAATGACCCGGTGGCATCGGCACGTGCTGCGGCGGGTTATTATTCTGACGAGGCGGGTCCGTCATGCATGGCTGAACCGGCATACCTGTCCCAGGTGCTTCGACCCGATTTACCACTGCCGGGTCACTGGTTCCTGCTCCTGGCGTGTTAAAGAGATTTCTTGCCTCATAAACCGACGGCAGACGAGTCTGATGCCTCCTCCTCATGACTTCGTTTGAACTGTTCTGATCTAGCATGAGCCGGTAAGACTGTGACTGAATTCGTTGTGCCTCAGCATCCAAAGCAGCCCGCTCCTCGGCCATCCTAGCATTTTCTGCGTTTAGCCCCTCCTTGGCATGTGCTATCTCATCACGCAACTTCGTGACTGTTGCATTATGCTGATCTTGATCCGCCGGGTTAACCACCGCTGTTAACAGCGCTGTTAGTTTATCCAGTAAGTCGGTTAAGACCTGAGCCGACGGGCGCTCAGGGCTTCCTGCCCCAGCAGCCGCTGCCGCCGCCGGCCTAGAAATCATCTCTGCTGCCATTGATTAGTGCTGCACGGGCTGTGTACCGGCCATGAAGATTACAACCCGGTTCGGTGGCTCACAGGGGTCCGGAATACTGTCGCCATCGGAACAGCCCCCAAGCCTGCTCCTACGTCTTGAGCTTGCGTTGGTTTTCCCTGAAGAGGAAGGGATGATGCAGCAGAGTAGTGTAAGTATTTCCCTCAGTTTTTGAGAACCAAGGTATCAATCCAGTAGGAGCCCACGCTCAAGTCCCTCGTACCTGCATAAAGCGATAGCTACTCGGAACCAACACGATTAGGGGTTGTCAAGCCCTTCAGGGTCACTTACGAGAGTGAGATCTGATAGATAGAATATTTTTGGTATTTTTGATATAAAGATGCAAAGTAAAAAAGTAAAGGCAAAGTAAATAGCAAAGCAATATAAAAGTGATGGAGATTGATATGATGAGAATAGACCCAGGGGCCATAGGTTTCACTAGTGGCTTCTCTCAACAGCATAAGTATTCTACGATGGGTGAACAAATTACTGTTGAGCAATTGATAGAATTGTGCATAATTATGAGAATATCTAGGCATGATCATGTATATAGGCATCACGTCCGTGACAAGTAGATCGAAACGATTCTGCATCTACTACTATTACTCCACTCATCGACCGCTATCCAGCATGCATCTAGAGTATTAAGTTAAAAACAGAGTAACGCCTTAAGCAAGATGACATGATGTAGAGAGATAAATTCATGCAATATGAAATAAACCCCATCTTGTTATCCTCGATGGCAACGATACAATACGTGCCTTGCTGCCCCTTCTGTCACTGGGTAAGGACACCGCAAGATCGAACCCAAAGCTAAGCACTTCTCCCATGGCAAGAACTACCAATCTAGTTGGCCAAACCAAACGGATAATTCGAAGAGACTTGCAAAGATAACCAATCATGCATAAAAGAATTCAGAGAAGATTCAAATATTATTCATAGATAGACTTGATCATAAACCCACAATTCATCGGTCTCAACAAACACACCGCAAAAAGAAGATTACATCGAATAGATCTCCACAAGAGAGGGGGAGAACTTTGTATTGAGATTCAAAGAGAGAGAAGAAGCCATCTAGCTACTAACTATGGACCCGAAGGTCTGAGGTAAACTACTCACACTTCATCGGAGGGGCTAGGATGATGTAGAAGCCCTCCGTGATGACGGCCCTCTTCCGGCGGAGCTCCGGAACAGGCCCCAAGATGGGATCTCGTGGATACAGAAAGTTGCGGCGGTGGAATTAGGGTTTTGGCTCCTGTTCTGATCGTTTGGGGGTACGTGTGTATATATAGGAGGAAGGAGTACGTCGGTGGAGCACCGAGGGGCCCACGAGGCAGGGGGCGCGCCCTAGGGGGGCGCCCCCCACCCTCGTGACCACCTCTTTGATCCCTTGCAGTAGGGTCCAAGTCTCCTGGATCACGTTCGGTGAGAAAATCACGTTTCCGAAGATTTTATTCCGTTTGGACTCCGTTTGATATTCTGTTTATCCGAAACACTGAAATAGGCAAAAAAACAGCAATTCTGGGCTGGGCCTCCGGTTAATAGGTTAGTCCCAAAAATAATATAAAAGTGGAAAATAAAGCCCAATATAGTCCAAAACAGTAGATAATATAGCATGGAGCAATCAAAAATTATAGATACGTTGGAGACGTATCAGGCATCCCCAAGCTTAATTCCTGCTCGTCCTCGAGTAGGTAAATGATAAAAAGAGAATTTTTGATGCGGAGTGCTACTTGGCATAATTTCAATGCAAATCTTCTTAATTGTGGTATGAATATTCAGATTAGAAAGATTCAAGACAAAAGTTTATATTGACATAGAAAATAATAATACTTCAAGCATACTAACAAAGCAATTATGTCTTCTCAAAATAACATGGCCAAAGAAAGTTATCCCTACAAAATCATATAGTCTGGCTATGCTCCATCTTCCCCACACAAAGTATTTAAATCATGCACAACCCCGATGACAAGCCAAGCAATTGTTTCATACTCTAACTTTTTCAAAACTTTTTCAATCTTCACGCAATACATGAGCGTGAGCCATGGATATAGCACTATAGGTGGAATAGAATGGTGGTTGTGGAGAAGACAAAAAGGAGAAGATAGTCTCACATCAACTAGGCGTATCAATGGGCTATGGAGATGCCCATCAATAGATATCAATGTGAGTGAGTAGGGATTGCCATGCAACGGATGCACTAGAGCTATAAATGTATGAAAGCTCAACAAAAGAAACTAGTGGGTGTGCATCCAACTTGCTTGCTCACGAAGACCTAGGGCAATTTGAGGAAGCCCATCATTGGAATATACAAGCCAAGTTCTATAACGTAAAATTCCCACTAGTATATGAAAGTGACAACATATGAGACTCTCTATATGAAGAACATGGTGCTACTTTGAAGCACAATATATGAGACTCGCTATATCATGGTGCTACTTTGAAGCACAAGTGTGGAAAAAAGGATAGTAGCATTGCCCCTTTTTTTGGGCCTTCTTTTTTTCTTTGGCCTTTCTCTTTTTTTGGGACAATGCTCTATTGAATGATGATCATCACACTTCTATTTGTTTACAACTCAATGATTACAACTCGATACTAAAACAAAGTATGACTCTATATGAATGCCTCCGGCGGTGTACCGGAATATGCAATGAATCAAGAGTGACAAGTATGAAATAATTATGAACGGTGGCTTTGCCACAAATACTATGTCAACTACATGATCATGCTAAGCAATATGACAATGATGGATATGTCATGATGAACTAGATGGTGGAAAGTTGCATGGCAATATATCTCGGAATGGCTATGGAAATACCATAATAGGTAGGTATGGTGGCTGTTTTGAGGAAGGTATATGGTAGGTGTATGATACCGGCGAAAGTTGCGCGGTATTAGAGAGGCTAGCAAGGGTGGAAGGGTGAGAGTGCGTATAATCCATGGACTCAACATTAGTCATAAAGAACTCATATACTTATTGCAAAAATTTAGAAGTTATCAAAGCAAAGTATTACGCGCATGCTCCTAGGGGGATAGATTGGTAGGAAAAGACCATCGCTCGTCCCCGACCGCCACTCATAAGGAAGACAATCAATAAATAAATCATGCTCCGACTTCATCACATAACGGTTCACCATACGTGCATGCTACGGGAATCACAAACTTCAACACAAGTATTCTTTAAATTCACAACTACTCAACTAGCATGACTTTAATATTATCACCTCCATATCTCAAAACAATTATCATGCTTCAATCTTTTCTTAGTATTCAACACACTCAAAAGAAAGTTTCACAAATCTTGAATACCAAGCATATTATTATTAGGCAAATTACCATGCTATTAAGAGACTCTCAAATTAATTTAAGTGAAGCATGAGAGAACAATAGTTTCTTTAAAACGAATCCACCACCGTGCTCTAAAAGATCTAAGTGAAGCACATAGAGCAAAATTATCTGGCTCAAAAGATATAAGTGAAGCACATAGAGCAAAATTATCTAGCTCAAAAGATATAAGTGAAGCACATAGAGCAAAATTATCTAGCTCAAAAGATATAAGTGAAGCACATAGAGTATTCTATCAAATTTTAATTCATGTATGGCTCTCTCAAAAGGTGTGTAGAGCAAGGATGATTGTGGCATACTAACAAACAAAGACACAAATAATACAAGATGCTCCAAGCAAAACACATATCATGTTGGTGAATAAAAATATAGCTCCAAGTAAATTACCGGTGGAAGTGGACGAAAGAGGGGATGCCTTCCGGGGCATCCCCAAGCTTTGACTTTTTGGTGTCCTTGGATTATCTTGGGGTGCCATGGGCATCCCCAAGATTAAGCTCTTGCCACTCCTTGTTCCATGATCCATCAAAAGAATTCACCCAAAACTTGAAAACTTCACAACACAAAACTCAAAATAGAAAACTCGTGAGCTCCGTTAGCGAAAGAAAACAAAAGACCACTTCAAGGTACTGTAATGAACTCATTCTTTATTTATATTGGTGTTAAACCTACTGTATTCCAACTTCTCTATGGATTATAAACTATTTTACTAGCCATAGATTCATCAAAATAAGCAAACAACACACGAAAAACAGAATCTGTCAAAAACAGAACAGTCTGTAGTAATCTGTAGCTAGCGCAAGATCTGGAACCCCAAAAATTCTAAAATAAATTGCTGGACGTGAGGAATTTATCTATTAATCATATGCAAAAATAATTAACTAAATATCACTCTTCAAATAAAAATGACAGCAGTTCTCGTGAGCGCTAAAGTTTCTATTTTTTACAGCAAGTTCAACAAGACTTTCCCCAAGTCTTCCCAACGGTTCTACTTGGAACAAACACTAATTAAACACAAAAAATACAACAAAAACAGAGGCTAAATAATTTATTTATTACTAAACAGGAGCAAAAAGCAAGGAATAAAAATAAAATTGGGTTGCCTCCCAACAAGCGCTATCGTTTAACGCCCCTAGCTAGGCATAACGAGCAAGAATAGATCTAGGTATTGCCATCTTTGGTAGGTAATTCTTAAATTAGGCATCTACCATATTTAGGAATTTCTTTCTCTTTATTAATTATCAAAATTTTAGGCACAAGATCGAAAAATTCATTTGTAATAAATGGTTCTTTAATGATAGCAAAAAGATTGGGATGAATACTTATAGATTTAAGATCAGCAGTTTCCTTACTAGATGATTCACCCTTATTTTTAGGAACATACATAAGCTTGGCAATTTTAGTAGCAGGACTAGGAGTATTCTTTACGGAAGAAAAAGCGGTTCCCAAATTTGCAATGATACCCTCAAGTTTATCAATTCTAGTAGAATCTAAGTTCATCTTCTCATTAACTATGGGTTCCTTTTCCTTAATATTTTCCAATGTCATTCCTACCTTAGATCCATATTGAGTAATTTGATTGTGGATCTTTTTATCTAGATTTTCAATTGATTCAATAGTAGCAACTTTATTTTCAATAATTTCAAGTCTTTGCATAACATGCTCCAAAGTTAACATGGTTCCATTAACCAAAAGAGGTGGTGAGCAAAATAAATCTATCATAGCATTATAAGAATCAAAAGTATGGCTACCCAAGAAGTTCCCTCCAGTAATGGTATCGAGGATATATCTATACCAAGGATTAACACCTACATAAAAATTGCGAAGAAGAACTAAGGTAGATTGTTTCCTGGTAGATCTATTTTGAGCATTGCAAATTCTATACCAAGCACCTTTTAGATTTTCTCCCTCCCTTTGTTTAAAATTTAGAACTTCACTCTCGGGAAACAATGGAGAAGATATGAGACTAGCCATGACGACAAGCAAACAAACTAGCACACGAGCAAACAAAAAGGCAAACAGAGAGGGAGGATGGAGAGAGAGAGAGAGGGCGAATAAAACGGCAAGGGTGAATTGGGGGGAGAGGAAAACGAGAGGCAAATGGCAAATAATGTAATGCGAGAGATAGGGATTGTGATGGGTACTTGGTATGTTGACTTTTTGCGTAGACTCCCCGGCAACGGCGCCATAAATCCTTCTTGCTACGTCTTGAGATTGCGTTCGTTTTCCCCGAAGAGGAAGGGATGATGCAGCAGAGTAGCGTAAGTATTTCCCTCAGTTTTTGAGAACCAAGGTATCAATCCAGTAGGAGCCCACGCTCAAGTCCCTCGTACCTGCACAAAGCGATAGCTACTCGCAACCAACGTGATTAGGGGTTGTCAAGCCCTTCACGGTCACTTACAAGAGTGAGATCTGATAGATAAAATATTTTTGGTATTTTTTATATAAAGATGCAAAGTAAAAAGTAAAGGCAAAGTAAATAGCAAAGCAATATAAAAGTGATGGAGATTGATATGATGAGAATAGACCCGGGGGCCATAGGTTTCACTAGTGGCTTCTCTCAAGAGCATAAGTATTCTACGGTGGGTGAACAAATTACTGTTGAGCAATTGATAGAATTGTGCATAATTATGAGAATATCTAGGCATGATCATGTATATAGGCATCACGTCCGTGACAAGTAGATCGAAACGATTCTGCATCTACTACTATTACTCCACTCATCGACCGCTATCCAGCATGCATCTAGAGTATTAAGTTAAAAACAGAGTAACGCCTTAAGCAAGATGACATGATGTAGAGAGATAAATTCATGCAATATGAAATAAACCCCATCTTGTTATCCTCGATGGCAACGATACAATACGTGCCTTGCTGCCCCTTCTGTCACTGGGTAAGGACACCGCAAGATCGAACCCAAAGCTAAGCACTTCTCCCATGGCAAGAACTACCAATCTAGTTGGCCAAACCAAACGGATAATTCGAAGAGACTTGCAAAGATAACCAATCATGCATAAAAGAATTCAGAGAAGATTCAAATATTATTCATAGATAGACTTGATCATAAACCCACAATTCATCGGTCTCAACAAACACACCGCAAAAAGAAGATTACATCGAATAGATCTCCACAAGAGAGGGGGAGAACTTTGTATTGAGATTCAAAGAGAGAGAAGAAGCCATCTAGCTACTAACTATGGACCCGAAGGTCTGAGGTAAACTACTCACACTTCATCGGAGGGGCTAGGATGATGTAGAAGCCCTCCGTGATGACGGCCCTCTTCGGCGGAGCTCCGGAACAGGCCCCAAGATGGGATCTCGTGGATACAGAAAGTTGCGGCGGTGGAATTAGGGTTTTGGCTCCTGTTCTGATCGTTTGGGGGTACGTGTGTATATATAGGAGGAAGGAGTACGTCGGTGGAGCACCGAGGGGCCCACGAGGCAGGGGGCACGCCCTAGGGGGGCGCACCCCACCCTCGTGACCACCTCTTTGATCCCTTGCAGTAGGGTTCAAGTCTCCTGGATCACGTTCGGTGAGAAAATCACGTTTCCGAAGATTTTATTCCGTTTGGACTCCGTTTGATATTCTGTTTATCCGAAACACTGAAATAGGCAAAAAAATAGCAATTCTGGGCTGGGCCTCTGGTTAATAGGTTAGTCCCAAAAATAATATAAAAGTGGAAAATAAAGCCCAATATAGTCCAAAACAGTAGATAATATAGCATGGAGCAATCAAAAATTATAGATACGTTGGAGAAGTATCACCGGCCGTCTTGCAGTTGATACAATGACTCGGTCTCACCGGTGGATGACTCACCATCAGAGTAAACGACGGTCTCACCACCAGATGTCGATCTATCCTCAGATTTCGCTCCATGGATAAATCCTACGAAGGCGCGATTCATGGCGGGCCAAACCTGGGCGGGTCTCGCACGCTGAGCCGTCTCGATGATGTCGGTGCAGATATCCGGCTCACGGCCCGGTTCATCGATCTTGCTGATGAAGACGTGAATTCCGCCGAATGGGACCCGGTACCCGTACTCAATTGAGCCGGCCTCGGGGCCCTAGCCTGCGTCGTCGATGTAGAGCTTACCGCAGCGACTCTTGGTCATCTGGCCCACGGCATATCCCTTGATCCCTTCAAAGTTGCCCTCTAAGAACTTTAAGCCATCGTGCGATAGCCCCAGGGTGGGCGCCAACTGTCATGGAATTGTCACGGCAGGTGTCCTAGTCTGAGGACTTAGTCGTGCATCCATCTCAATGGGGTTAGCTTAAAGGGGTTAATCAGGACAAAGGACAAGAGGAGTTTATACTGGTTCGACCCCTTACGGTGAAGGTAAAAGCCTAATCCAGTTTGAGGTGGTATTGCTAGGGTTTCGATGAGTAGGGAGCGAATACGATTAACCTAGCTCTCGATCTATTGTTTTTCTTCTCCTAAGCCGCCACTGGGTCGTCTCCTTATATACACAGGTCGACGCCCTGCGGCCTACAGAGTCCCGGCCGGCTCATACAATGTATCCGGCTCAGTGACCTTTCTTACATACCTTACAATACAAGTTTACATACATGGAGGTTTATATCCATGGGCCTTAATCCGCCTTCGGGTTTGGGCCCTCTACTAAGCCTATCTATGAACCGCCCATTGTTAATACGCTCTTGGGCTTCATGGAGATGAATCGCCATAGGGATGACCCGGCCCCTCCTGGGCGGGTCATACCTAATAGTCATATCCCCAACAGAGCCGGTGTTAGTGTTATGCCTCTCTCTTTATATCGTAGACTTGATTTGAATAAGTTGACACCTACTGAAATATCTTTGCAAATGGCTGATAAATCAACTGCTATACCTGTCGGTATTTGTGAGGATGTGCCTGTTGTGGTTGCAAACATCACTATTTTAACGGACTTTGTTATTCTTGATATTCCTGAGGACGGTAGTATGTCCATTATTCTGGGAAGACCCTTTTTGAATACTGCAGGGGCTGTTATTGATTGCAACAAAGGCGATGTCACTTTTCATGTTAATGGTACATTTTCCGAGGAAACAACCTCAAGTCCACAGTATCAATTCTATTGGAAAAAATTCAACGATTACTATTGGAGGTTTTGAATTTCATCTTCCTACTGTCAAGAAGAAATATGATATTCTTATTTTTGGGGATGTGCATATCCCCGTTGAGGTAACCTAGTGTTATTCGAAATTTCTCCGGTTTCATGCGATTCGGAATGAGTTTGTTAACAAGACTTGATCAGCCTTGTTAGTGGATTCGTTTTGATGAGCATGAGATGGATGAAGTTAGAAAGCACAACCTTTTGTACCATCTTTTTACTTTCTGATATTTATCTTAAATAAAGTAAAAAATAGTATTTTTTGTCTGTTTTCTGAATTATCCTTGCAATAAAAAATACCCCGAAAATAAAAGTTCTCCAAATGCCCTGAAAATAAAATATATTTTTTTCTAGAATATTTAAGAATTTTTGGCACTAAGAACACTCCAGGGGGACCCACCGTGTGCCCACGAGGGTGGAGGGCGCGCCCCCTGCCTCGTGGACCCCACGTGGGTCCCCTCCACTTATTATTTCACCCACACACTTCGTCTTCCTCCAGAAAAAATCACCCACCAGCTCAAACCCGAGTTCTAGATCATCTTGCTGCCATTTTCGATCTCCTTGCTCAAAGCTCCACTCACAAAACTGCTTTGGGGGATTGTTCTTCGGTATGAGACTCCTCCAATAGTCCAATTAGTTTTTGTTCTAGTGCTTTATTTATTGCAAATTTTTGCTGCTTAGGTCACCCTATTCTTGAGCTTGCATGTCAAATTTGTGTGGTCAAAAGTAGTTTTAATGCATGATATAGCCTCTAGGCACTTGTAGGAGTAGTTGCTATCAGTTTTGTTGAGTTTGGTTCACTTTTATTTTGAGTCACTAAAAATTTCAGAAATTTTTCAGAGGAAGAAATATGTTTAGAAAAATGTACCAAGGTGGTTCCTCAAGGAAGCAAGGACCCAGGCCCGCGATACGTGAGCCAGACATGAACTACCAAGAGAAGCTCAAGTGCGGCCTTGTGAATGTCCGTCAGAAGATTTTATGGTCCAAGCAGGAATTAAGGGGGAATTTGACACGTGTGTGCGTAATGCTGAACTTGAGGGCTTCGTGTCAGATAAGTGCCCCCAATATTATCACCTAACTGATTCCTTTGTGATAAGGTTTAAGTTTACATCCTCGCGTAATTCTCACAATGTCCTATTTGATCTTTATGATAAATCTTATACCATGGACTTAGAAGATTTTAATACTGCTTGTAAACTCCCGTAGTGGGGTAGTGTTAGTGAACCTCGCAAATCTGAATTTAAAGACTTCCTTGCTAGTATCACTGTGGGGGAATCTAGAGAAATAACACAAGCTATCATAGGGAGCATTCATTTTCCTGCCATATATTATTTTGCTCCCTTTATAGGTAGATGCATTAACGGTAAGGATGAGGCAAGTCACATGTGTGTTCCCGATCTTAGTGTTCTCAAGAGTGTTGTATTAGGAGATAAACAATATAACTTGGGGGCTATTGTTGCACGTAGGTTGCATAATAACAGTATTAATGGAGATTTGTTCGGTGGAATTTACGCAACCTGTTTAGCTAATTTTCTTGAGGTACCCATACGTGGGTATGATATGGAGTTGCCCCCTACTTATCTGGATTATAATGCTATGGTTTGTCATTAGTTTGTTGAGAGGAACGATCAGTTCCTCCAGTACCAACTAATCTTTGATAGACGGTGCACCTTCCATGTTGCTCTCCCTGCTCCTACTTTCTTTGATTTTCAGACAAAAGGGAGATTTGTTATAACCAGGGAGGAGGCGAACGAGTACGAGAGGAGAACGGAGGCAGCTCGCCTCCAAGCTGCAGCTCATGAGGCAATTGCCGTTGCATCTCAGTACGACCCCAGCTACAACTTTGATCCATGGGCATAGACCAACTTAGGCCAAAAGCCTAAGCTTGGGGGAGTACATATCTCTCACCAACATTGCATTCATGTTCACACACTCATGCCAGTTGTCGGTGCTCATACTTTTTCATTGTACCATCCATGCTAGTTTATTTTCTTTTTAAGCTTTCTTCTCGTGTGTTTGAAAAACCTTAATAGAAAAACCAAAAAAATTAGTTGTAGATTTTATCTAATTTACTTTCCATGCCTGTAGTAGTAGTAATTAAAAAGAAAAACTAAAAAGATTTCTTGTTCTTCTTTTGCTTGTTGGGAGCTTTCCCGTGTAAATATTTTTATTTCTTTTCTTGTTCTTTGGGGGTCGAGAGGAGAAGACCATCATGAAAATGTTAAGTGGCTCTCATATGCATTATTGTTGATCTAACAAAGAGCCCATATTACCTTGTCTTCTCCCTTGAATTGAATGCTTATAGATTCCAGCTTAGTCCAATGCACATGCACTATTATTATTATTATTCACGCTATCCGGTTGTGCAAGTGAAAGGCAATAATGACGATATATGATGAGCTGACTGAGATGAGAAAAGCTGGTATGAACTCGACCTCTCTTGTTTTTGTAAATATGATTAGTTCATCATTCCTGATTCAGCCTATTATGAATGAAACATGTTTGCAATGACAATTAGAGATTATAGTTTCTTATGCCATGCTTAATTTGCTAGGAGTTTATAATGGTTTACCTTACGTGCCAACATGCTATTAAAATGATTGTGATGTGGTATAATAGGGTGGTATCCTCCTTTGAACAATTCGAGTGCCTTGGCTTGGCACATGTTCATGCATGTAGTTGAAACAAAATCAACATAGCCTCCACGATATTTATGTTCATGGTGATTTATATCCTACTCATGCTTGCATCCGGTATTGATTAATTGTAATGCATGTTCATGACAGCTGGTCGCTTCCCAGTCTCTTTCTAGCCTTCACCTGTACTAAGAGGGAATACTGCTTGTGCATCCAATTCCATGAACCCCAAAAGTTGTTCCATATGAGTCCACCATACCTTCCTATATACGGTATCTACCTGCCGTTTCAAGTAAATTTGTATGTGCCAAACTCTAAACCTTCAAATTAAAATTATGTTTTGTATGCTCGAATAGCTCATGTATCAACTAGGGCTATCTGTATCTTCCATGCTAGGCGGGTTATTCTCAAGAGGAGTGGACTCCGCTCCTCACTCACGAGAAAATGGCTGGTCACCGAGATGCCCAGTCCCATGCTCAAACCAAATCAAAATAATTGCAAACAAAACCCCCTAGGATTGTTGTTAGTTGGAGGCACCCGTTGTTTCAGGCAAGCTATGGATTGATGCTTGTTGTTGGTGGGGGAGTATAAACTTTACCATTCTGCTTGGGAACCGCCTATAATGTGTGTAGCATGGAAGATATCGAGATCTCTCATTTGTTATGTTGAAAATGAAAGTATTGCCACTCAAAATATTATTCATCTCTATTTCAAAAATGAGCTCTGGCACCTCTACAAATCCCTACTTCCCTTTGCGAAGGGCCTATCCATTTAATTTTATGTTGAGTCATCACCCTCTTATTAAAAAGCACCAGTTGGAGAGCACCGCTGTCATTTGCATGTATTATTATTAGTTTACATTGAGTATGACTGGATCTCTTTTACCATGAATTACAATTTCCAGTCAGCCCTTGATCTTCAGGGGTGCTCTGCATTTATGTTTTGCGGTCTCAGAAAGGGCTAGCGAGATACCATCTTGTTATATCATATTATGATTGCTTTGAGAAAGTGTTGTCATCCAAGATTTATTATTATTGCTCGCTAGTTGATTATGCCATTGATATGAGTAAACATGAGACCTAAATGTTATTGTGAATATGGTTAGTTCATAATCTTTGCTGAAAACTTGAACGCTGGTTTTACATATTTACAACAACAAGAGCAAACCGAGTTTGTAAAAGTTTTTCTTTATCACTTTCAGTTTGTCAACTGAATTGCTTGAGGACAAGCAAAGGTTTAATCTTGGGGGAGTTGATACGTCTCCATCGTATCTACTTTTCCAAACACTTTTGCCCTTGTTTTCGACTCTAACTTGCATGATTTGAATGGAACTAACCCGGACTGACGTTGTTTTCAGCAGAATTACCATGCTGTTATTTTTGTGCAGAAATAAAAGTTCTTGGAATGGCATGAAAATCAACCGAGATTATTTTTGGAATATATAGAAAATATTGGTGAAAGAATCAAGGCCAGGGGGACACACCTTGTCCACGAGGGTGGGGGCGGGCCTACCCCCTGGGCGCGCCCCCTGCCTCATGGGCCCCCTGGTGCTCCTCCGACCTCAACTCCAACTCTATATATTCGTGTTCGGGGAGAAAAAAATAAGAGACAATGATTCATCGCGTTTTATGATCGGAGCCGCCACCAAGCCCTAATCTCTCTCGGGAGGGCTGATCTGGAGTCCGTTCGGGGCTCCGGAGAGGGGAATCCGTCGCCATCATCATCATCAACCTTCCTCCATCACCAATTTCATGATTCTCACCGCCGTGCGTGAGTAATTCCATCGTAAGCTTGCTGGACAGTGATGGGTTGGATGAGATTTATCATGTAATCGAGTTAGTTTTGTTAGGGTTTGATACCTAGTATCCACTATGTTCTAAGATTGATGTTGCTATGACTTTGCTATGCTTAATGCTTGTCAGTAGGGCCCAAGTGCCATGATTTTAGATCTGAACCTATTATGTTTTCATGAATATATGTGAGTTCTTGATCCTATTTTGCTAGTCTATAATCACCTATTATGTGTTATGATCCGTTAACCCCGAAGTGACAATAATCGGGATACTTACCGGTGATGACCATAGTTTGAGGAGTTCATGTATTCACTATGTGTTAATGCTTTGGTCCGGTACTCTATTAAAAGGAGGCCTTAATATCCCTTAGTTTCCAATAGGACCCCACTACCACGGGAGGGGTAGGACAAAAGATGTCATGCAAGTTCTTTTCCATAAGCACGTATGACTATATTTGGAATACATGCCTACGTTACATTGATGAACTGGAGCTAGTTCTGTGTCACCCTATGTTATAACTATTGCATGAGGGATCACATCCGACATAATTATCTATCACTGATCCAATGCCTACGAGCTTTTCACATATTGTTCTTCGCTTATTTACTTTTCCGTTGCTATTGTTACAATCACTATTAAACCAAAACTATTACTTTTGCTACCGTCACTACTACTATCATATTACTTTGCTACTAAATACTTTGCTGCAGATATTAGGTTTCCAGGTGTGGTTGAACTAACAACTCAGCTACTAATACTTGAGAATATTCTTCGGCTCCCCTTGTGTCGAATCAATAAATTTGGGTTGAATACTCTACCCTCAAAAACTGTTGCGATCCCCTATACTTGTGGGTTATCACCGCCTGCGATTCCGGCCATTTCTGTTGGAAATATGCCCTAGAGGCAATAATAAAAGTGTTATTATTATATTTCCTTGTTCATGATAATTGTCTTTTATTCATGCTATAACTGTATTATCCGGAAATCGTAATACACGTGTGAATACATAGACCACAATATGTCCCTAGTGAGCCTCTAGTTGACTAGCTCGTTGTGATCAACAGATAGTCATGGTTTCCTGGCTATGGACATTGGATGTCGTTGATAATGGGATCACATCATTAGGAGAATGATGTGATGGACAAGACCCAATCCTAAGACTAGCACAAAAGATCGTGTAGTTCGTTTGCTAGAGCTTTGCCAATGTCAAGTATCTCTTCCTTTGACCATGAGATCGTGTAACTCCTGGATACCGTAGGAATGCTTTGGGTGTATCAAACGTCACAACATAACTGGGTGACTATAAAGGTGCACTACAGGTATCTCCGAAAGTATCTATTGTTTTATGCGGATCGAGACTGGGATTTGTCACTCCGTGTAAACGGAGAGGTATCTCTGGGCCCACTCGGTAGGACATCATCATATGCACAATGTGACCAAGGAGTTGATCACCGGATGATGTGTTACGGAACGAGTAAAGTGACTTGCCGGTAACGAGATTGAACAAGGTATTGGATACCGACGATCGAATCTCGGGCAAGTAACATACCGATAGACAAAGGGAATTGTATACGGGATCGATTGAGTCCTTGACATCGTGGTTCATCCGATGAGATCATCGTGGAACATGTGGGAGCCAACATGGGTATCCAGATCCCGCTGTTGGTTATTGACCGGAGAACGTCTCGGTCATGTCTGCATGTCTCCCGAACCCGTAGGGTCTACACACTTAAGGTTCAATGACGCTAGGGTTATAAAGGAAGCTTGTATGTGGTTACCGAATGTTGTTCGGAGTCCCGGATGAGATCCCGGACGTCACGAGGAGTTCCGGAATGGTCCGGAGGTAAAGATTTATATATAGGAAGTCCTGTTTCGGCCATCGGGACAAGTTTCGGGGTCATTGGTATTGTATCGGGACCACCGGAAGGGTCCCGGGGGTCCACCGGGTGGGGCCACCTATCCCGGAGGGTCCCATGGGCTGAAGTGGGAAGGGATCCAGCCCAAAGTGGGCTGGGGCGCCACTTCCCTCATGGCCCATGCGCCTAGGGTCAAGGGGGAACCCTAAGGAAGAGTCCTAGGAGGGGAAGGCACCTCCTAGGTGCCTTGGGGGGGAGGGAATCCTCCCTTGGCCGCCGCCCTTTTCCCATCTGGAGGCTGGCCGCCGCCCCTTGGGGTGGGAAACCCTAAAGGGGGCGCAGCCCTCCCCTTCCCCTATATATATGAGGCCTAGGGGCTGCCCATAACACATGATTTGATCTCTCGTTGGTGCAGCCCTGCCCCTCTCCCTCCTCCTCTTCTCCCATGGTGCTTGGCGAAGCCCTGCAGGATTGCCACGCTCCTCCACCACCACCACGTCGTTGTGCTGCTGTTGGATGGAGTCTTCCTCAACCTCTCCCTCTCTCCTTGCTGGATCAAGGCGTGGGAGACGTCACCGGGCTGTACGTGTGTTGAACGCGGAGGTGCCGTCCGTTCGGCACTTGATCATCGGTGATTTGAATCACGACGAGTACGACTCCATCAACCCCGTTCACTTGAACGCTTCCGCTTAGCGATCTACAAGGGTATGTAGATGCACTCCTCCTTCTACTCGTTGCTGGTCTCTCCATAGATAGATCTTGGTGATTCGTAGGAAATTTTTTTGAATTTCTGCTACGTTCCCCGACAGTGGTATCAGAGCTAGGTCTATTGCGTAGATTCTTTGCACGAGTAGAACACAAAGTAGTTGTGGGCGTTGATGTTGTTCAATATGCTTACCGTTACTAGTCCAATCTTCTTTCGACGGTATTGTGGGATGAAGCGGCCCGGACCGACCTTACACGTACTCTTACGTGAGACAGGTTCCACCGATTGACATGCACTTGGTGCATAAGGTGGCTAGCGGGTGCCAGTCTCTCCCACTTTAGTCGGAACGGATTCGATGAAAAGGCTCCTTATGAAGGGTAAATAGCAATTGGCATATCACGTTGTGGTCTTGCGTAGGTAAGAAACGTTCTTGCTAGAAACCCATAGCAGCCACGTAAAACATGCAACAACAATTAGAGGACGTCTAACTTGTTTTTGCAGGGTATGCTATGTGATGTGATATGGCCAAGAAGAATGTGATGAATGATATGTGATGTATGAGATTGATCATGTTCTTGTAATAGGATTCACGACTTGCATGTCGATGAGTATGACAACCGGCAGGAGCCATAGGAGTTGTCTTTATTTTTTGTATGACCTGCGTGTCATTGAAGAACGCCATGTAAACTACTTTACTTTATTGCTAAACGCGTTAGTCATAGAAGTAGAAGTAGTCGTTGGCGTGACAACTTCATGAAGACACGATGATGGAGATCATGATGATGGAGATCATGGTGTCGTGCCGGTGACGATGATGATCATGGAGCCCCGAAGATGAAGAACAAAAGGAGCAAAATGATATTGGCCATATCATGTCACTATTTGACTGCATGTGATGTTTATCATGTTTATGCATCTTGTTTACTTAGGACGACGGTAGTAAATAAGATGATCCCTTACAAAATTTCAAGAAGTGTTCTCCCCTAACTGTGCACCGTTGCTACAGTTCGTCGCTTCTAAGCACCACGTGATGATCGGGTGTGATGGATTCTTACGTTCACATACAACGGGTGTAAGATAGTTTTACACAGCAAAAACACTTAGGGTTAACTTGACGAGCCTAGCATGTGCAGACATGGCCTCGGAACACGGAGACCGAAAGGTCGAGCATGAGTCGTATAGTAGATACGATCAACATGAAGATGTTCACCGATGATGACTAGTCCGTCTCACGTGATGATCGGACACGGCCTAGTTGACTCGGATCATGTGATCACTTAGATGACCAGAGGGATGTCTATCTAAGTGGGATTTCATAAGATGAACTTAATTATCATGAACATAGTCAAAAGACCTTTTGCAAATTATGTCATAGCTCACGCTATAGTTCTACTGTTTAGATATGTTCCTAGAGAAAATATAGTTGAAAGTTGATAGTAGCAATTATGCGGACAGTAGAAAGCTTATGTCCTCAATGCACCGTGCAGTGTGTTGAACCCCAATCGTCGTTTGTGGATGTTGCGAACATCGGACATACACGTTTTGATAACTACGTGATAGTTCAGTTAAATGGTTTAAGTAGAGGCACCAAAGACGTTTTTTGAAACATCGCGGAACATATGAGATGTTTCGAGGGCTGAAATTGGGATTTCAGGCTCGTGCCCATGTCAAGAGGTATAAGACCTCCGACGATTTTCTTAGCCAGCAAACTAAGGGAGAAAAGCTCAATCGTTGAGCTTGTGCTCAGATTGTCTGAGCACAATAATCACTTGAATCGAGTGGGAGTTGATCTTCCAGATGAGATAGTGATGTTTCCCCAAAGTCATTGCCACCAAGCTGCTAGAGCTTCGTGATGAACTATAACATATCAAGGATAGAGATGATGATCCTTGAGGTATTCGTGTTGTTTGACATCGCGAAAGTAGAAATCAAGAAGGAGCATCAATTGTTGATGGTTGATGAAACCACTAGTTTCAAGAAGGGCAAGGGAAAGAAGGGATACTTCATGAAACGGCAAATCAGCTGCTGCTCTAGTGAAGAAACCCGAGGTTGAACCCAAACCCGAGACTAAGTGCTTCTGTGATAAGGGGAATAGCCGCTGGAGCAGAATTACCCTAGATACTTGGTAGATAAGAAGGCTGGCAAGGTCGATAGAAGTATATTGGATATACATTATGTTAATGTGTACTTTACTAGTACTCCTAGTAGCACCAGGGTATTAGATACCGGTTCGGTTGCTAAGTGTTAGTAACTCGAAATAAAAGCTACGGAATAAAACGGAGACTAGCTAAAGGTGAGCTGACGATATGTGTTGGAAGTTTTTCCAAGCTAGATGTGATCAAGCATCGCACGCTCCCTCTACCATCAAGATTAGTATTAAACCTGAATGGTTTATTGAATCTCGATCGTAGTGATACACATTTTCATGCCAAAAGATATAAGATAGTAATGATAGTACCACTTACTTGTGGCACTGCCATGTAAGTCATCATGGTATAAAATGCATGAAGAAGCTCCATGTTGATGGATCTTTGGACTCACTCATTTTTGAAAAGTTTGAGACATGTGAACCATGTCTATTGGTATATATGCATGAAGAAACTCCATGCAAATGGACCGTTTGAACTCACTTGATTTTGAATCACTTGAGATATGCAAATCATACCACATGGGCAAGATGACTGAAAAGCCTCGGTTTCAGTAAGATGGAACAAGATAGCAACTTGTTGGAAGTAACACATTTTGATGTGTGCAGTCCAATGAGTGCTGAGGCATGCAGTGAATATCGTTATGTTCTTACTTCACAGATGATTCGAGTAGATGTTGAGAATATTTACTTGATGAAACACAAGTCTGAATTATTGAATGGTTCAAGTAATTTCAGAGTGAAGTAGAAGATCATTGTGACAAGAGGATAAAATGTGTATGATACGATCATAGAGATGAATATCTGAGTTACGAGTTTTGGCACACAATTAAGACATTGTGGAAATTGTTTCATAATTAATACCGCCTAGAACACCATAGTGTGATGGTGTGTCCGAACATCATAGTTGCACCCTATTGGATATGGTGCGTACCATGATGTCTCTTATCGAATTACCACTATCGTTCATGGGTTAGGCATTAGAGACAACCACATTCACTTTAAATAGGGCACCACGTAATTCCGTTGAGATGACACCGTATGAATTATGGTTTAGAGAAACCTAAGTTGTCGTTTCTTAAAAGTTTGGGGCTGCGACGCTTATATGAAAAGGTTTCAGGTTGATAAGCTCGAACCCAAAGCGGATAAAATGCATCTTCATAGGAAACCCAAAACAGTTGGGTATACCTCCTAATTCAGATCCGAAAGCAATATGGATTGTTTCTAGAATCGGGTCCTTTTGTCGAGGAAAAGTTTCTCTCGAAAGAATTGAGTGGGAGGATGGTGGAGACTTGATGAGGTTATTGAACCGTCTCTTCAACTAGTGTGTGACAGGGCACAGGGAGTTGTTCCTGTGGCACCTACACCAATTGAAGTGGAAGCTTATGATATTGATCATGAAACTTCGGATCAAGTCACTCCCAAACCTCGTGGGATGACAAGGATGCGTACTACTTCAGAGTGGTACGTAATCCTGTCTTGGAAGTCATGTTGCTGGACAACAATGAACCTACGAGCTATGGAGAAGCGATGGTGGGCCCGGATTCCGATAAATGGCTCGAGGCCATAAAATCCGAGAACGGATCCATGGACTTTGGTGGACTTGCCAGATGATCGGCAAGCCATTAAGATAAATGGATCTTTAAGAAGAAGACGGACGTGGATGGTAATGTCACCGTCTATGAGGCTCGACTTGTGGCGAAGAGTTTTTTTCACAAGTTCAAGGAGTTGACTACGATGAGATTTTCTCATCTGTAGCGATGCTTAAGTCCGTCGGAATCATGTTAGCATTAGCTGCATTTATGAAATCTGGCAGACGGATGTCAAAACGAGTTTTCTTACCAGTTTTCGTAAGGAAAGGTTGTATGTAATACAATCAGAAAGTTTTTGTCGATCCTAAGGATGCTAAAAGGTATGCTAGCTCCAGCGATCCTTCTAAGGACTGGAGTGAGCATCTCGGAGTTGGAATGTATGCTTTGATGATGATCAAAGATTTTGGGTTTGTACAAAGTTTATGAGAAACTTGTATTTCCAAAGAAGTGAGTGGGAGCACTATAGAATTTCTGATGAGTATATGTTGTTGACATATTGTTGATCAGAGATGATGTAGAATTTCTAGAAGCCTGGATTAAGCTACTTGAACATTGAGCATCAAGATCTATAAGGATAGATCAAAATGCTTAATAATACTTTCAAATGAGCACATACCTTGACATGATCTTGAAGGTGTTCAAGATGGACCAGTCAAAGAAGGAGTTCTTGCCTGAGTTGTAAGGTACGAAGTTAAGACTTAAAGCTCGACCACGGCAGAATAGAGAGAAAGGACGAAGGTCGTCCCCTATGCTTAAAACATAGGCTCTTCAGTATGCTATGCTGTGTACCGCACTTGAAGTGTGCCTTGCCATGAGTCAGTCAAGGGGTACAAGAGTGATCCAAGAATGGCTCACAGGACAGCGGTCAAGGTTATCCTTAATCACTAGTGGACTAAGGAATTTTCTCGGTTATGGAGGTGGTAAAAAGAGTTCGTCGTAAAGGGTTACGACGATGCAAGCTTGACACCTATACGGATAGCTCTGAGTAAAGAGACCGGATACATATAATGGAGCAATAATTTAGAATAGCTCCAAGTAGAACAGTTGTTTGGAATAGCTCCAAATAGAGCGTGGTAGCTGCATCTAGGAGATGACATAGAGATTTGTAAAGCACACACGGATCTGAAAGGTTCAGACCCGTTGACTAAAACCTCTCTCACAAGCAACATGATCAAACATAAAACACATTGAGTGTTACTCACATAGTGATGTGAACTAGACTACTGATTCTAGTAAACTCTTGGGTATTAGTCACATGGTGATGTGACCTGTCAGTGTTAATCACATGGTGATGTGAACTAGATTATTGACTCTAGTGCAAGTGGGAGACTGTTGGAAATATGCCCTAGAGGCAATAATAAAAGTGTTATTATTATATTTCCTTGTTCGTGATAATTGTCTTTTATTCATGCTATAACTGTATTATCCGGAAATCATAATACACGTGTGAATACATAGACCACAATATGTCCCTAGTGAGCCTCTAGTTGACTAGCTCGTTGTGATCAACAGATAGTCATGGTTTCCTGGCTATGGACATTGGATGTCGTTGATAATGGGATCACATCATTAGGAGAATGATGTGATGGACAAGACCCAATCCTAAGACTAGCACAAAAGATCGTGTAGTTCGTTTGCTAGAGCTTTGCCAATGTCAAGTATCTCTTCCTTTGACCATGAGATCGTGTAACTCCTGGATACCGTAGGAATGCTTTGGGTGTATCAAACGTCACAACGTAACTGGGTGACTATAAAGGTGCACTACAGGTATCTCCGAAAGTATCTATTGTTTTATGCGGATCGAGACTGGGATTTGTCACTCCGTGTAAACGGAGAGGTATCTCTGGGCCCACTCGGTAGGACATCATCATATGCGCAATGTGACCAAGGAGTTGATCACCGGATGATGTGTTACGGAACGAGTAAAGTGACTTGCCGGTAACGAGATTGAACAAGGTATTGGATACCGACGATCGAATCTCGGGCAAGTAACATACCGATAGACAAAGGGAATTGTATACGGGATCGATTGAGTCCTTGACATCGTGGTTCATCCGATGAGATCATCGTGGAACATGTGGGAGCCAACATGGGTATCCAGATCCCGCTGTTGGTTATTGACCGGAGAACGTCTCGGTCATGTCTGCATGTCTCCCGAACCCGTAGGGTCTACACACTTAAGGTTCGATGACGCTAGGGTTATAAAGGAAGCTTGTATGTGGTTACCGAATGTTGTTCGGAGTCCCGGATGAGATCCCGGACGTCACGAGGAGTTCCGGAATGGTCCGGAGGTAAAGATTTATATATAGGAAGTCCTGTTTCGGCCATCGGGACAAGTTTCGGGGTCATCGGTATTGTACCGGGACCACCGGAAGGGTCCCGGGGGTCCACCGGGTGGGGCCACCTATCCCGGAGGGTCCCATGGGCTGAAGTGGGAAGGGATCCAGCCCAAAGTGGGTTGGGGCGCCACTTCCCTCATGGCCCATGCGCCTAGGGTCAAGGGGGAACCCTAAGGAAGAGTCCTAGGAGGGGAAGGCACCTCCTAGGTGCCTTGGGGGGGAGGGAATCCTCCCTTGGCCGCCGCCCTTTTCCCATCTGAAGGCTGGCCGCCGCCCCTTGGGGTGGGAAACCCTAAAGGGGGCGCAGCCCTCCCCTTCCCCTATATATATGAGGCCTAGGGGCTGCCCATAACACATGATTTGATCTCTCGTTGGTGCAGCCCTGCCCCTCTCCCTCCTCCTCTTCTCCCATGGTGCTTGGCGAAGCCCTGCGGGATTGCCACGCTCCTCCACCACCACCACGCTGTTGTGCTGCTGTTGGATGGAGTCTTCCTCAACCTCTCCCTCTCTCCTTGCTGGATCAAGGCATGGGAGACGTCACCGGGCTGTACGTGTGTTGAACGCGGAGGTGCCGTCCGTTCAGCACTTGATCATCGGTGATTTGAATCACGACGAGTACGACTCCATCAACCCCGTTCACTTGAACGCTTCCGCTTAGCGATCTACAAGGGTATGTAGATGCACTCCTCCTTCTACTCGTTGCTGGTCTCTCCATAGATAGATCTTGGTGATTCGTAGGAAATTTTTTTTAATTTCTGCTACGTTCCCCGACAATTTCCCCCAGTGGAATCGCGCAGCTGGGCCACACTACACCCGGGTCCACTCATCGACGCCCCGGATCCGCCGAGCCGAGCCGCCCTCGGGTCGCCACTGCCTTGGATCGACCGCCAACGAGTAGCCACCCTCCCCGGACTTGCCGAGTGAGCCCCCGGTCACCGTCACCCTGGATCGACTGCCAACAAGTTGCCGCCCTCCCCGGATTCGCCGAGTGAGCCCCCGGTCGCCGCCGCACCAGTGAGCCCCTTTTCTCCCCCTTTAGCTCAATCGCGGGTGAATTTTTGTTGATGCAAGCTCGAATGTCATTTTTAGATGGATTTAAGCCTTTGCGAGCAATTTTTTCTTGAGGATTCATCCTCGTCCAACGAGTTGAACGTGGAATCGATGCTCGAGCTCCATCGGCAGCAGATGGTGGTGGCGGTCCTAGCCATGAAAGTGGTCGAGGATCGAAACTGCAAGAGACGGCAAGGACCAAGCGATGGCCGTCTTTGCATCCTTCGCCAACCACCATCTCGGCATGATGTTGATGCACTACTTCGCAGACAATCCTACCTATCTGCCAAACCTCTTCCGGAGATGGTATCGAATGCGACGATCCCTCTTCATAAAAATTGTGCAAGCTTGCGAGGTTAATTCTCGATTTTTTACTCAAAGGAGAAACGTCGTGTGTTTGTTGGGTTTTAGCGCATATCAAAAAATCTCTGCAGCTATGCGGGTAATTGCATATGGCATTCCGGCTAACTATGCCGACAAGTATCTTCGCATTGGCGAAGATACCACAATTGAGTCAGTGTGTAGGTTCGCCAAAGTGATCATCCGCGTCTTTGGTCATGTATATCTTCGTGCACCCAACATGAAAGACACAAAAAAGTTGATGGCAACCAACAAGAGGTGAGATTGGCCTGGCATGCTAGGGAGCGTTGATTGCATGCATTGGACTTGGAAAAACTGCCCGAAGGCATGGCACGAGCAATATTGTGGGAAGTCTCGTGATGCAACAATTGTGCTAGAGGCCGTAGCATACAAGGATTTATGGATTTGACAATGTTTTTTGGTATTCGAGTACTCTCAAAGATATCAATGTGTTTCAACGGTCTCATATGTTTGCTAGACTTGCCGGTGGTGATGCTCCTGCTTGCAACTTCACGGTGAATGGGCATGAGTTTACAAAGGGGTACTATCTTACAGATGGTATTTACCTTTCTTGGTGTACATTTGTGATGTAGGGTGGGAACCCTAGGGGCCGATCTTTCACGAAAGGAGCAGATCCTGCGAAGAACACGAGGGTAAACACGAGGGGAAACAAGAGAGAATCACTAAACCAACAAGAAATAGTCACACATATGCTAGATCCTCGAGTACATAAGAGATCACATGATCCACGGTCAACTAAGGACGATACAAAAGGTAACGGGTCTTCTCCGTGAGGAGGTCTTGATGGTCTTCTCCACAAGGAGGTCTTGAATCCAAAGGGATCTTCTCCGAAGAGGGGTTGCGGTCTCTCGCATGGAGTAGATCCGATGTGGATGAGCAAAGCTCTATCTCAAGTATGAGCTAAACCAATGCTAACCCTAAAACGTAGGTAGGAGAAGAGTATATATAGTCTAGCTGGGCGAAGGGGTACACGTGCCTCGGGCCCTTACACTGTGCGCAGACAAGGGAGGCCGAACATCCGGGCGTCGGGCCGGGTGTCCGGGCGTTCGTGGAAGGCTGGATGTCCAGGCTGGAGGGGCCGGATTTCTGGGCTGGCGGGGGTTTCCTTCTGTTCTCTGTTGCAGCTTGTCCAGATATCCGGGCGAGAGGCCGGATTTCAGGGCCGGGGCCGGATGTCCGGGCTGAGGTCGGATGTCCGGGGCCTGTAGATGTCCAGCGGCTGGGAGGTTGCTGTAGCTGATGTCTCCATTGGCCGGATGTCCGGGCTCGGGGCCGGATGTCCGGGCCCTGGAGATGCCTTCTTCTTCTTTCGTCGTTCCTCTTCATCCGTGGACTTGGCGGCTTGTCCGTCTTCATGTGCATCTTCAGGAGGGTCCTCTTGGTACCTAATCATGCACAACATCTCGGACTTAGGTAGTAGCCATGTCTCGAGAGGATCATATGTAATATCACTAAGGAGAGAAGTCACCTCGGTCTCGAGAGCTCTAGCTCTAGCTTGAGTCATGGGTCCTCTTGGCACTTTGTGAGACGATGGTAGGTCCATGGGGATGACCGTAGGATTCTCCGCATCGTATCCCCTCCCTTGGGGAAGATGCGACCTCGGATCAAAATCCTCATCGCCATGGTAGGGCAAGAGATCCTTGACGTTGAAGATGTCGCTCACGAAGTACTTGTCGCGCGGGAGGTCGATCTTGAGGTGATGTTGTTGTAGCGTTCAAGCACCTTGAAGGGTCCATCCGCTCGTGGTCAAAGTTTGGACTTGCGTTCATGGGGGAAGCAGTCCTTGCGAAGGTGTGGCCACACAAGATCTCCAATGTTGAATACCATGGGGTTCTTGTTGATGTTGCGCTTGGTCGCAAGTCGTTGTACTTGGCGCTTGATGGTTTGCCTTGTATCTTCATGCACCTTCTTGAGATTGTTCACACGTGCACTTGCATCCATATTGATGCGCTCTTGTAGTGGTAGAGGTAGAATGTCCAATGGGGACAAAGGGTTGAATCCGTAGACGGCCTCGAAGGGGGACTTGCCGGTTGTTGAGTGTCTTGCGCGGTTGTAGGCGAACTCGGCGATAGGTAGACACTCCTACCACTCCTTGATGTTCTTCTTGATGAGCACTCGAAGTAGAGCGGAGAGTGTGCGGTTGGTCACCTCCGTTTGGCCATCGGTTTGAGGATGGTAAGCCGTGGAGAAGAGTAGCTTGATTCCGAGCTTGGCGCATAGGATCTTCCAAAAGTAGCTTAGGAACTTGATGTCGCAGTCTGAGACAATAGTCTTTGGCACTCCATATAGACGCAATATTTCCCTACAAAAGATATTGGCAACATGTGAAGCATCGTCTATCTTATTGCAAGGAATGAAATGTGCCATCTTAGAGAAACGGTCCACAACAACAAGTACCGAATCCTTTCCATTTCGAGTTCTAGGCAATCCAAGTACAAAATCCATGCTAATATCTTCCCATGGTTGGTATGGAATTGGGAGAGGCATGTAAAGGCCATGGGATTGAGCTTTAGACTTAGCTTTGCGACATGTAGAGCATCGGTTGGTGAAGTGGTTGATGCCGCGAAACATCTTGGGCCAATAATAGTTCTTGGAGAGCGTAGCATAAGTCTTATCGCATCCAAAATGTCCCATTAGTCCTCCTCCATGAGAATCCTGCAAAAGCAACAAACGAAGGGAAGACTCGGGGATGCAAAGCTTGTTAGCTCTCATAAGATATCCATCTTTGATGTAATAGCGGTCCCAAGAGGTATGCTTCAAACATTTGGCATAAGGAATAGCAAAAGTAGGATCATGCTCATACAAGTCTTTTATGTGCTCAAAGCCAATGACATCCAATTCAAGTTGAGTAACAAGCATGCATATGCGGGAAAGAGCAGCCGCCACAACATTTTCCTTACCTTTGATGTACTTGATGACATGAGGAAAATACTCAATGAATTCACTCCACTTAGCATGACGCTTGTTCAACTTGGTTTGACCCTTAAGGTATTTAAGCGTTTCATGATCGGTATGAATGATAAATCCATGAGGGTGAAGATAGTGTTCCCATTCATGCAAAACTCGCACTAAAGCATATAACTCTTTGTCATAGATGGGGTAATTGAGTTGCGCTCCGGAAAGTTTCTCACTAAAGTAAGCTATGGGGCGCTTCTCTTGCATTAACACACCTCCTATGCCATTACCACTAGCATCACAATGAATCTCAAAGGGTTTGTCAAAGTTGGGTAATGCAAGCACGGGAGCATGAGTGAGCAAATTCTTAAACTCATTAAAAGTGGTGTCTTGGGATGGTCCCCAAACAAAAGGCGCATTTTTCTTGCTCAAAGCATGCAAAGGTGAAGCAATGGTGCTAAAGTCCTTCACGAATCTACGATAGAAACCGGCTAGACCAAGGAAGCTACGCACTTGTTGCAAATTTGTTGGTTGGGGCCAAGTTTCAATAGCATTGATCTTAGAGTCATCAACATGAACACCCTTAGAGGAAATAACAAAACCCAAGAACGAGCTTATCAACGCCAAAAAGGCACTTTTCCATGTTACCATAGAGATGCCCTTTTCGAAGAGGTTGCAAAACGGTTCGCACATGCGTAACATGATCTTGAAGAGATTTGATATAAACAAGGATATCATCGAAGTAGACCACAACAAACTCACGGCTGTAAGGGCGAAAGACATGATTCATAAGACGCATAAAAGTACCCGGTGCTTCCGATAGACCCATAGGCATGACTAACCACTCATACAAACCAAACTTTGTTTTGAAAGCGGTTTTCCATTCATCACCCTCGTGTATGCGGATTCGATAGTAACCACTTTTAAGATTGATTTTAGAAAATATGGTGGCACCACTAAGTTCATCAAGCATATCATCAAGGCCTGGAATGGGATACCTATAGCGAACGGTGATGGCATTAATAGGTCTACAATCAGAGCACATGCGAAAGCTACCGTCTCGTTTTGGCACAAGAATGACCGGAATGGCACAAGGACTCAAACTTTCGCGTACATGGCCATGATCTATGAGGTGTTATACTTGCCTTTGTATTTCTTTCATTTCGTCGGGGTTGACTCGGTAGGGAGCTTTGTTCGAAAGAGGTGCTCCAGGGATGAGGTCGATGCGGTGCTTGATGCCTCATAGTGGAGGTAGTCCCAGAGGTAGCTCGTCGGGGAAAACATCTTGGAATTCCTGCAAAAGAGAAGACAACACTAAAGGTAGAGCATGAGAGGTGTTAGCTTTTGGTGCGTTGTCCTTGCGCAAAAGGACATAGTGTAGGACACTAGATGGGTTCTCACACACTCCTCATATCTCACTTTTGGTGGCAAATAGAACTAGGTTCTTCTTTTCCCTCATCATGGAGGAACTCAATTTGGGCTTGTGGCGCTCACTCTCTTTTTGGTGGTTCGCTCTCTCGCCATTCTCTCCACGATGGGTGGCTTGCTTGTCGGCGATCACTTGTCTTGGAGACATAGGACAAAGTACGTATTCCTTTCCTTTCATCTTGAAGATGCAGTGGGTCGTTCGGCCGTTGTGGATGACACCTCTATCAAATTGCCATGGGCGTCCCAGAAGAAGGTGACAAACGGTCATTGGAACTACATCACACTCCAAAGTGTCTTCGTAAGCGCCAATTTTGAAGGAGACTTGTACTCGATGCTCAACTTAGATAGTGTCGGAGTCGCTAAGCCATTGAACTTTGTAGGTATGTGGATGCTTCATCTTGGGCAATTGGAGCTTGGAGCAAAGTTCTTCACTTGCGAGGTTATGACAACTCCCTCCATCGATGATGACCTTGACGGATCTTCCATTGATGCCGGCCTTGGTATGGAATATGTGGCATCGTTGGTATTCTTCTTGGTGATGTTTAAGAGTCAAGACCTTGGAGAAAACTAGAGCGGGACTTGAATCTTCATCACAAAATACTTGTTCCTCTTCATCGTTCACTTGCCGGTGCATGGTGACTTGCTCAAGTGCTTCCGTTTCTCCTTCGCTCATGGAGCCGTATGTACCATCGTCCTTGAGGATCATGGTTCGCTTGTTGGTACAATCAAAGGACTTGTGGCCTCGACCTCTGCATGTGAAGCATTTGAAGGAACTTGTCTTGACGGTCTCATCGGTTGGGGTGGATGATGATGAAACTCTCGGCTTGAAGTTGCTCGTCGTAGAAGGATGACTTGGGGTTGACGAAGCTTTCTTGTAATTCGGCTTGTCGACGTTGCTTGTAGAAGGCTTTGTTGACGAAGGCGTTATTGGATTCGTTGAAGCTTGGGTGTTGGAGAAACCATATGATTTGGATGAGAATTTGGCATGCTTGTAATCATCTTCCACTTGGCGTTCCGCTTTGGTAGCTTGATGCACTAGCTTGATGAGGTTCGAGTATGGTTGGAAGTCGGCGATCTTGTTGATAGGATGGTTGAGTCCATTCAAGAAACGTGCCATAGTTTGCTCATCATCTTCCGTGACATTGGCTCTTATCATGGAAATCTCCATCTCCTTGTAGTACTCTTCAACGCTCTTGGTTTCTTACTTGAGTAGTTGGAGTTTCTTGAAGAGGTCGCGGTTGTAGTAGGTGGGCATGAAGCGTGCTCTCATGACATCCTTCATTTGCGCCCAAGTAGTGATGGGTGGTTCACCTTTTGCCTCATGGCGCTCGATGACTTGTTCCCACCAAATGAGGAAATAGTCTTCGAACTCAAGGGATGCCATCGCGATCTTCTTCTCTTCTTCATAGTTGTGCAAGCGGAAGATTTTGTCGACCTTCAATGCCCATGAAAGGTACTCTTCGGGATCGTTTCTTCCATTGAACTTGGGCATGGTGAACTTTAGCTTGCCGTAGCATTGCTCTTCATTGTGTTGGGGTCGGGGATGATGACGCCCATGTTGTTGAGGATTGTCAAACTCGTGTTGCTCTTGGCGAGGAGGGTTGTCGACCACATGTTTCTCTTGTTGTGGATGATTTCCATTGTCTTCATGCTCTTGGTGAACTTGATGTTGTTGGCGAGCTTGTGGAGGAACTTGTCGAGCTTGACATTGCACGCGAGCTTGATATCGTCATTCGTGAGCTTCTTCGCGAACTGCTTCTTCATGTTCACGAGCTTGCCGACCTCGATTGGCTACGGCTCTCCTTGATTCTCAGAGGGCTTGTTACGCCTCAAATGCTTGAGCATATCGCAATTGTTACTTGTGACGTTGTGCCTCGGCATCTTGTGCTTCTTGGTGAAGGCGTGCTCGCTCTTCCTCTCCGTGTTGGCGTAGTTGTTGCCGTTCTCGTGCTTGCGCAAAGGTAGCTTGGTTTTGACGGTGTCGGTGCTCTTGAGAGTCGGTGTCACGTAGAGGATTGAGGCTTGCTTGACGATCGTTGCACGTGGCACGACGAAGAGTGTTCGATGTCGGTGTACTTGAGCCGGAGAGGGTGAAGTCGGAGTGTCGACTTGAGCGGGTCTGTCTTGATGAGGACGAAGTGGAAGAAGAGCGGTTGAGTAACAAAGCACGAATCTCGTCCATTCTTGCATTGTTCTCTTGCTTGTGATTGTCAAGCTTGTGGTCGAAGTAGTCTCTTGTACGTTGCTCAGAGAGTCGCAAGTCAGTGGCGAGGTTGTCGATGCGTTCACTCATTGCTTGTTTCTCTTGATGCAAAGCACGTTGTGCACCAAAGAGGTGGCTCTTTATGACGTAGGAGTTCATGTCATCGTCTTGCCCGATGAAAAGTGGGTTGGTAGAAGTGCTTGGCCTATCCATCATTCTAAGAGAAATATGTGAGTGGTAGAAATAGAAGAACGTATACCAAATGTACCTTGACCGAAGTTGAAGGTGGATCAAAGATCACTCCAATGTGGAACAAGGAAATAGCACAATTGGTACCGATTCTTGTCGGTCTCTCACACCTACACAAGTAAAAGCTTATGGTGGAGCTTGGTTAGGATGGTGGCACAAAATTTGATGCAATTGTTAGTGAGATTCAATAATGTTGGAAAAGATTCGCAAGTTTGCAATGCAACAAGTAGACCAAGAAATATAAGGTACACGGAAACACATGCGCAAAGAGATAAATGGGGTCGTGCAACCAAGGATGAGCCAAAATGTGAAATCCACAAAAATGCTCGTGTTGCACAACACTAGAGAGACGCTAGCACGATTGCACAATAGGCAGATACGAAAGACTTGTGCACAAACTACTAAGCAAAAATGCAATGACTTCTATCCCAAGTATGCTCTATGTATGGTGTTTCAATGATATGATCCAAGATGATCTAGTATGACAATCTTAATGTTGTATGATGCTATGGTTCTTGCTTAAAAGCTCTTTGCTTATCTTTCCCTTGTGCTTAAAAGCTTGTTTGGCTCTTCGTGTTTGAGCTCTTTTCTCATGCAATACTTCACGGACCAATATAGCAATTGTGCATGCAATGACAACCTTGTGACACAAAAGATGATACCAAGATATGCACCCATGAGATGTATGTATGCTATGGGAAGTATGATCACTAATGTGCACAAGTCACGTTCCCGGCAATACTCAAAGGCTAGTCTCGATGGGTAAGCGACGCAAAAGAGTAAGGCTATGATGGCTATCAATGTAATGGCAAGAATGATGTATCCAATATCAAGATGAGGTTACCGCTTCTTGCTTACGGTATGGTGTCAAAATGGTTTATTGGTTGTTGTCGATGACGCGTTCGTGGCGAAGATGAGCGGCGGTGATGTTGATGTCGAACCGTACCTAAATAGCCGAAACACAAATAGGACACGTAACCGCAACTCAAATTCTCAAGGCAAAAAGTGACAAAATTGTCGTAGTTGGTAGTGGTAAGCGATGGTTGTGTATGTGGTATATGGCGGTGCTATGCGGAAGTGGTGGTGGTATGCGGAAGTGTATGTGGGTACCGGAACAATATTTGGCGAAATATGGACGGAAAATAGGGCGGTGGATGGAGATGTTGCTGCCAGGGGCCGGATGTCCGGGCTTGATGGCCGGATGTCCGGGCTATCGGGCCGGATGTCCGAGCTCTAGACCCGGACGAACTCCGCGTGGAAGGTGGCAAATCCGGGCAAAATTTGAAGGAATTTGTGAACGGAAATTGGGGAAAAGTGGATTGAAAGTTAGATCTACCTGCAACACATGAAATCCATGGATCAAATCCAACACATCACACCAACAAATCACAAAAAAATTGGGGCTATTTTTGTGGGGAATTTTTGAATTAGGGACAAAATCAACAAAAACAAGGCTAGAAACACAATAGGGAGAATCCGAAATCGTGATCAACATGGCTCTATATACCAAGATGATGTAGGGTGGGAACCCTAGGGGCCGATCTTTCACGAAAGGAGTGGATCCCGCGATGAACACGAAGAACACGAGGGTAAACACGAGGGGAAACACAAGGGGAAACACGAGAGAATCACTAAACCAACAAGAAATGGTTTGAAGTAACAAAATGGCCGGACGTAATGTCTCACTAGTGAAATCTTCAGAAGACAGAGCTTATCTGTATTCTGCCCTTGTAATTCAGAGGTATGATTGTTGTATAGAGCCAAATATAGTACTGACGATCAACTGATTTGAAGTATTCGGAGGAGGAACCCGCCTTGCAACGTCGAAGACAATCTGCGCGCCGGCCACATCGTCATTGAAGACTGGTTCAGGGGCTACTGAGGGAGTCTAGTATTATGGGATCCTCGGGCGTCCGGGCTAAGTGATATGGGCCGGACTAATGGGCCGTGGAGATACAAGACGAAAGACTTTCCCCGTGTTCGGATGGAACTCTCCTTAGCGTGGAAGGCAAGCTTAGCCTGCGGATATGAAGATTTCTTTCTCTGTAAATCGACTCTGTACAAACCCTATTCCCCTCCGGTGTCTATATAAACTAGAGGGTTTAGTCCATAAAGGCAATCACAATCATAATCATATAGGCTAGACATCTAGGGTTTAGCCATTACGATCTCGTGATAGATCAACTGTTGTAACCCCTATACTCATCAAAGTCAATCAAGTAGGAAGTACGGTATTACCTCCATCAAGAGGGCCCGAACTTGGGTAAATATCGTGTCCCCTGTCTCCTGTTACCATCGATCCTTAGACGCACAGTTCGGGACCCCCTACCCGAGATATGCCGGTTTTGCCACCGACAGTCGGTACCATTTGTTGTATTCGGGACAATTGTTGTATTGAATTATTAGTTTTATTCAGTGATTTGAATTGTTATTGTCATTTGGATTCATAATATTCACATTTTATGTTTTTTAAATTCATAATTTTGTGTAATATATGAGATATGTGTCAAATTCAGAAGAAGAAAAAACACGCGTTTTGCGGGCTCGCACGGGTTACGGCCGAACAAACCCCGCATATCGGAACCATAAAAAAGAATATTTACACTTCTAATGCATCATAAATTTCAATAGATAAAAAATGAAAAAAAAAATCACTAGACGAGCTGCAGGAGCAATACACAGGGGAGAATGGCAGATGATACCATCACTTAGATGCTTCCGTGATAAATTCAGCATAAATAGTGTCGATAAAGAAAAAAAACATGAAAAGTGTGAAAAGCTACACTATTCACAACAGGTTTGTCTTTTTTGCTTCTCAATGTGTATATCAAATTTGGATCTGGATTTTTTAGGGTTTGTAGATACGTGTTGCAAACATTCATATATTTTTTGGAATTTTTGGAATGATTTAAATTTGATTTTTTCGAATTTGGTATCACGTGATATTCTCCCCATTCCCCAATACACATGCCTGATGCATCGGTGCACGCATCCTAAATTTCAATAGATGAAAAAATGAAAAAGAATTTTCTAGACAAGCTGCGGGAGCGGTACAGGGATAGTGGTCCGCTTGCTTAATTAAATCCAAAGTCCCCAGACAAGCTGCGGGAGCAGTACACCACAGGGATATACGTCCGCTTGCTTAAATCTAGTGAGATTTCAGAGAGCTGCACTCACACGGTGCACCATGTGAGGCTTGCAAATTTTGGTTGCCCCGTTCATCTACGGTAACAGGCTAGCGCCACCAAGCCCGGCGATGATGAGGCCGGTTAAAGCCCTATTTAAAGCGATCAAAGTTCTTCTGGTCTGGCCATGTGGGACTAAACGAAACCCAGCCTCGACGCGTGCCCGCGGTGACCCATAGAACCGACACATCTTAATCGGGCTTCTTGTGCTGTGGGCTTTAGTGTTTCCCTATGGCCCGCAGAGACGAAGCCCACCATACACGACTCAAAATATATTTTTTTTCTAAAAGCGCCATGCCTCTGGTCCCTCTTGAGTTTTGCAACCATACAAGCCATTATCAATCAAGTAACCAAATGCAGGTATGTATCATTTTTATTGTCTCGTATCAAATGATTAAAAAATCAAATTGGCTGTCTACATTCTAAGAATGGTAACGTACTGCTCAAGATGGATGTAGAAACAAAGTAAGTAAATACAACGAAAACAGGTACAAATACAACAACATCTGCAACAATATATCAACCAAACAGCCGCATCAGCAGAGCTCCACGATGCTTCCATCCCCACCCCCCTGCATGCATGCATGCATGCCAAGGTTCTCTCGGTCGTCTGGCAAAGCAAAGCGAAGGAGCTCGCTCATGGCAGGTCCTCCTTCATGCCGCGGGCGAACTCCTCCGAGTGCTCCTTGGTGACGCAGCTGGCGAGCATCCGGGTGCCGTCCAGCGGCAGCGGCGCCTTGAGGATGACGACGGAGGCGATGAAGTCGTTGTTCACGAGCGGGCCGGCGAACATGGGCGGGCCGAAGCCGTAGTCCACGTCGGAGAACCCCAGCTTGCTCCAGTCGGAGACGTAGATGGACTCGTAGTCGAAGCTCATCTGGAAGGGATCCTGCCGCGTCTCCTCCTTGGCGAACTGGAAGAACTCCACCGCCATCCGCTGCTTTGCCTCCCGGATCATGTCGATCACCTCCATCACCGACGACTCCAGCACCTTCTTGCTGCTCCCGGACATCTTCACGGGGAAGATGGAGTTGCCGTAGTACCCGGCGTCCAGCTTCAGCAGGTGGCGCACGCTGGCGAAGAAGCAGAGCTTCACCGTGGCGTCCGGCTCCAGGTTCAGCGCCCGGGTGCGGCACTGCCACAGCTTCGCCGTCAGCACGTCGAAGCCGGAGCAGAACTTGCCGCTGTGCGCCTTGTACTGCGTCTTGAGCCCGTCGATGTAGCCCGTGGGGAAGTCGAGCACGATGTAGTCCAGCGCCAGCACGGGGAGCTCCGGGAGCGGGCCAGGCTTGATGCTCGGGTTGGGGAACTTCTCCCTGTCCCACACCGGCTTCACCGACGGCTCCGGGAGCCCCCGCGCCATGTCGCCCATCGCCTTGATGAACTGCGCCGCGCCCATGCCGTCCGCGGACGCGTGGTTGAACCGCAGGCCCATCACGAACCCGCCGCAGGTGAACTTCGTGATCTGGAACCATGTAAATAATAAGTTTGAATGTCAGCTCTGGATTTGTTGTAGTGCCAAACCAACATCCTGTAGATGCTCCCATAATTCCAGTAGGCTGTCCTCGTCGAAAAATATGAGTTGGCAATCATGACGGAATTCGGCACTTTCTGCCGAGCCATGCATATCAAGGTACGGGCGACAGGGATGCACGAACAAAACACCAAGAGAGATTGAGCGAAAATTGCTGCAATCTGATCATCATGCTCGACGAAGATCGGTCCTCTCCAACAACCTCACTGACCATATTCGAGAAAAACAACCTCACTGACCTGCACCAGTCGGTGGGCAACAAAAGCAGAGGAGTGGATGGGCTCTCGGACGAAAAACCCTTGGCTTCGAAGCAACACACACATTCAGACAGACACCACCTGTCTGGCAAGGACAACACCTACACCTACAGGCACATCGGCATATTCTGGCAGTACATCTCTGTCTGTGACCGCATAATATTTAAGCTGCGA